>NC_028641.1:64037831-64065331 GCF_001406875.1 Solanum pennellii
CCCCCCCCCCCCCCCCCCACCCCAAAAAAAAAACTAATAAAAATAGTGAATGGTTGGCTAGGTCATCTTTAGTTATGCTAATCATCTTTCGATCTCAAAGCGATTTATTTTGATATCTCCTTTCTCTATAAATCATACAAATTTAAATAACTACTACGTTAACTAAGACCTCTCTTTGAAGGATGTCTTTCACCCAACAATGAAACCCTAAACTTTCATTTGTTAATCTCAAATTAGAGATTGATCAATATCAAGATGGAGATATCAATTAACTTCTCCACTCCAATTAATTTGTTTTGAGTATAGATCGGAGATCAAAAGCTAAGATTGTGTGTTCACTCTCAACCCATAAATTCAAACATGCAATATTCATTGAACCTATTTCTGAAATCAAACATGGAAAAAAGGAACTACAAAAGCAATAGAGCAATTAATCGAACACAAAAAATAGCATTATTTATTTCTAGCACAAATGCCCCAATTACATACGAGTCATTACACCCACATTTTTAGCAATTAAGAACAAGAAAATGGATAAATGTAAAAGATATTACTAGAATATAACACAATTGAAGATATACTAGGAAGAAATATATTGTCCTTTCTTGATTTGTCTAAAACGATAAGTAAAAAGGAAAATCAAATTAGGAAATATTTGACAAATAAATAGAGATGGAAGGAGTAATAAACATTCCTATTTAAGCTTTCAAATATATGCTATTTGAAGCGTTGTAGTGAAGCAAATGATTTTACTGAAGTAATAACAACACCTTTAAGTATATTCTTCAAACGATCCACCATTTTTAATAAATTTGCACAAACAAGAAAAGAAGAAAAAACTATGAGAGATAACCTATCTATATAATTTTAGAATTTTAAAAATTTACTAATTAGTAAAAAATATTATTTTTTAAAATCATTTAATCCAGGAAAAGTTTCATATTGAGAAAAAAACAATTTTAAACTTTTTTCGAAAAATAAAATGGCAGTTCCAAAATTTCTTTATGTTGAATTAACAAATTAATTTAATTCTGAAATTAAAAAGTAAAAATGTTTTAAATCTGTAAATCTATCTATAAATCTATCATAAGGAAAAGAAAAAATGACACATGTCATTACTATATTTTTTTAGAATTTTAAATTTTATATCATTTAAAATAATTAATAATAAATAACTATTTAAATAAATATTGAAATATGTGAATTATTACGATAGATTCAACCTTTACAAAACATTTTAAATATTGACAAATAAATTATTTATCAATACCATAATTTTAAAGATTTTTTTATATTTAGACCCATATAATTATACGGTATCTAAATATAATTTTACATAATCAAATATAAATTATTATTTACATGTTACATCATCTATCTACAAATATATGATTTTAAATACAAAAGCTTAAATTTTAAATTAATATGTACAAAAGGATTCACCTATAACATCATTTCTTATAAATTATTTAATCAAGATAGATAATGAGTATATATTTTACGTAAAAGGTCTAAATATATTAATATTTTTTATTTGAATTTATACCAAACAATAAATATATTGTTGCAGATAAATATAAATAAGGAAATTTTATATTCTTCAATATAACTTCTCAATAAGCATCTACTATACAAAGAAATTTAAACTACATTATTAACTGCATCTTTAAATTCATATATTATATATATAGACATCTCTCAATACTAACTTTCGATTGTTCAACGATCTTCAACGATGTAAAGTGGCTTTGCAATTTCAGTGAATCTCAGAAATTACATCCACACTAATGCAATGGAACTTGAAAGACATTCAATTGTTGACGAAACGATGCTATATCGAGAGACAACTCGGAACATCTTTTATGCCATATCTATTTATCATAACCTGCTTGAAAAAAATTATTTTCATGCTACGTTATCATTTGCATGTTCAGACGTTGAAATTGTAAAATAAAATTTACAATAGTTTAGCAGAAGAGATTCAAAGTAGAAAAGAGAATCGAAGATGTAGAAACGTGTATTGTCCATAAGTATATTTTAGGCAAAAGTATTCATTACCCCCCTGAACTTGAAGCTTTTTATACAATGTACACCTAAACTTTATTTTGTTTTAATTACCCCCCTGAACTTGCTTATTCATCCTACACGTACACCTTTTCCGTCCACCTGGCATAGAAACTGAAATCAAACTCTAGACGGCGCGTGAGACAGCAATTTTTTGCCACATCATAAAGTTACAACGGTAATATAAGTAAAAATCTAATTTTTTCTTTAATATTTGGGTTATTTTAAGATTTTTTCTCTCTCTATTCTCTACCTATTTATTCTTCTTCCTCCTTTCTCCCTTTTCAAATGTCAGATTTTTCTCACTTTTTTTGTTTTAATTGTTATTGCTAAATTCATGAACAATAGCAGGAGACTTGTTTGTTTATGTGGGGCTCCTCCAATTCTTAAAATTTCATGGACAAATGACAATCCCGGACGTAGATTTTTCGGTTGTAGACACTATGGGGTATGTATTGTTACTCCTTTTTTGCTTTTTATTTGACAAGTTCGTATTATGCAATTTCATTTTTTTAACTTTGATTTTATGAATGCAGTCCTCATTTCGAAATTCTTGTAAGTTTTTCGATTGGTATGATCCTGAATTTCCGACCCAAGCGAATATTGTAATTTTGGGTTTGTTGAAGAAAACCAACAAACAAGAAGAACAGCTCAAGTGCAAATGGATATTGAAACTGATTTTGGGTATTAGTTTGATATGCAATGTGATATTGTTCTTTTATTTAGTGTGTCGTTGAATTTTTTTTTAATGCAATTGTTATTAGTTTGGTTTGGTGTTCCTTGTTCAACAGATCTAGGGTACTCATTTTGTGGATTAGTTTGGTTTGGTGTTCTATTAATGTATGTTTTTGCTGTTTTTGCTGATCAATACAATTACATGTAATGGGTACTATGATACCATGAAATAATAACATGAAGGCAACAAACATAACATAACTAGTGCTTTCTTGATCATAAAAAAGAAGCATCATAGTGTTTCATTGTTTCAACCAACAACCACAATAACTTAAGTTAACTAGCAAAACATAAAACAATCACTACTTTAAGGTTAGTTGAATAACCACACAAGCACCAACCAACAACCACAATAACTTAAGTTAACTAGCAAAACATAAAACAGTAACTACTTTAAGTTTGTTTGAACAACCACAGATTCATCAACACATAAAACACTATTTCAAGTTTGGTTGGACACCCCCACAACCACACAACTAAGAAGTTTTCTTTGAGAGTGATTTTCCTTTGGCTTGTGACCTTGTTTGAATGCCATCAGCTTTTGATCTGGTTTGAATACGACGCATAACACTTTCGACTTGAAGTTCTCTTTGAGTCATGGCCTGTTTGCCTTTCCACTTCAGTCCCTTGGTAGGTTTAAAACCAATATCACCTGTCACATGTGCAGAACTCACCACACCAGTATTAACCCTCCTTCTGCTAGACAATCCTTGCTGCAATATCAACTACATAGTTATTTTGGGATTCACATTTAGAAGACAAATATAATTTTGACAGTTTATAAGACACTTACATTAATACACGTATATCCAGTATCAGCAACAAATACACCTTGTCCAACAACTTTAGGCCTCTTCTTGTAACCACTTCCTGCACCTCTTCTTGTACCAGTCTTACTGGTGCTTGTTCTTTCATAATGACCTCTACCCCTCTTTTTTCCAGTGGTGGACTAATATGATTGGAAAAAGAACACAACAAGACATTAAATTTAATAAGTAATCTAACATAATTTATAAAAGCAAATTAATATGAATGTACCTCTTGAGTGGGTGTTGGTGTAGACTTAGGTTTAGGATTTTTTGGACAATTTCTCTTGTTATGATTTGGTCCTTTGCAAAGTGAACATGTCATTACTGTCCCCATTCTTGGCAACTTTCCAGCTTTTCTCACTTCACCAATTTCTCTTCTTCTGTTCTTTGGTGGCCTACCAGGCATTTGTCTTGCCTCAGGTGGTTCAACCATTGGGTTTCTACTTTCAGGCCACATTTCCATGTTTGGGACTGGTTGAATGAAATGAGAATATGTCTTCATATATGTGTCTTTTCTATACCAACTAGATATTGCTTGTGATGCATCCATGTTCAAGTGGTTCATTGCTGCTATACCATGTGCACATGGGATACCTTTTAATTCCCATGATCTGCAACTACATTTTTGTTGACCCAAGTTCATAGTATGCTTGTATACCCCTTCTAACACTTCAAATCCAACATCACCATTCCATTCAATGTTGCACTGCATTGATCTTGTTACATTTGTATTGAATACCATCATTGCCATTGGAGATATTCCATCTGTCCATGTTTCAGCAAATGCTCTTGACTTACTCACTCTACTCATCACCTTAACTCTAATTTCTTCCAACATAGTTACAATGGTCTTGTTCCTAGGTCCCAAGATCCAAGAATTGAAACTCTCTGCCATGTTGTTATCTATGCTATCACACTTTGAAAATGTTTGAATAAAAGCTTTACACCATGTCTCCTTGTTGTATTTGATAAGGGATTCAACAATACCTATTCCCAGCTTGGACAGGGCATTTATATTGTACTTAAATTGTGCCTCAAATGTTGATCTAGCACAAGCCCAAAATTTCTTTCTTCTCTCTAAGCCTCTGAAGTTTTGTGACCAATTTGCTAATATGTGTCTAGCACACATTCTGTGCTCACATTCTGGAAATAGTTCATCTACAGCAGCTATTAGTCCCTGTAGTTGCAAAGCAAAAAAAGCAAGTTAAATTTTAGTCAAATTAAATTAGCAATTACATTAAACATAAACAAAAGAAAGATATTCAATTACCTTTTGCATATCACTAATGATAGTTAGCTGGGAACCATTTCCTAGATTAAGATCATCTTTCAGAATGGTCATGAACCATTTCCATGTCAACTTGCTTTCAGTATCAATTACTGCCCATGCTATTGGATTCATTTGGTTGTTTGCATCTTTAGCAACAGCTACCAAAAGTTGACCCCTACAAATTCCCTTTAGAAAACACCCATCTAGCCCTATACATCTTCTGCATCCTTGTTGAAAACCCTTTTTCATAGCATCAAAACAAATATAAAAAGAGTGAAATTGTTTCATCCCATTTCCTGATTCTGAATCTTTAAGCTTCACAACACAAGTGCTACCAGGATTTGTTTGGAGTAACATATCCTTGTAGTCTAGGATTCTGTTAAATTCTGCCACATGATCTCCCATAATTTCCTTTAAAATAATTTTTCTTGTTTTTAAACAAACTGCCTTGCCTACATGAACATTCAACTCTTTCCTCACCAATTCTTGTATCTCCCACCCTTTTATACTAGGTTGAGAAATAATCCTATCTTTCAGATACTTGCATAAGAACTTTGAATTACACAAAATATTATTGGTGGTCCTGGTACATTTGTGCCTTGGATTGTATGTCTTGATAGTAAAGTTCTCACTCCTTCCTTCCTTGCTTGCATACAACAGCCATGGACAACCACTTTTACACTTCACTCTCACTCTAGTACTCTCATTCACATACTTATCTAACTCAACTCCTTTTTTTATAGCATATTTTGTAACTGCCTCTCTAAATTGCTTTACACTTTCAAATATCAAACCACACTGCCATATTACAATATCACAAGAAGAATCATATACCACCCTATTACTCTTCTTTCTCCCCCTTAAACTCCCTCCTTCAAGTTCATCATCAGAAACAGGTTCTTCTTCATCACTTTGAAAACTATCACAGTCAGAACTGTCATAGTATGGCTCATCCTCTGTTAGCTTACCCTTGAAATTCTTTTTCCCTTTTTCAATATCCTCATACCCTTCATCAAATCCAACTTCACCTAAAAAACCTTTTGGTTTTTCCTTCTTCTTTCTCCTCCTACTTTCTCTAAGTTTTCTCACATCTTCCTTAACAATTCTCAACTCCTCATGCACATCACTACCATAGTCAATAGACTGGTCAGAACAGACAGAATCACTGTCTATGTCTTCCTCTGCATTTTCTTGGGTAATTGGCTCAACTTCTTGTTGAATAGAAGGTTCAGTTCCTTGTTGGATAGTTGGTTCAACTTCTTCTTCAGTATCAGTCCAATCTATTGAAGAATAATCATCATCACTTTCTTGTTGGCATTCTTGTTCGACCCTTGCAATCCCATCATTTTCAAGTCTTTCAGTAGCTGGAAAGGAAGAAGAGGAACCTAAACCTAGATCTGATTTTTTTGGTTGTGCAGTTAGAGATTCCCCATGTGAATTAAAAGACTCAACCACTTGACTTAAAGATTGACTAATTTGACCTTCACTGGGACCCACATCATCCAGAATAGTGTTATCACACACATAAATATCTATTGTGTCCCCATCATGCATAAATAATGCCATGCTACAAATGTCCATGTCATTTTTCAATTCCACCAAATCACCCCCTAGAGATGGAGCTGCATATGTTTTTCCTAACTTACTAATCCCAAAAGACTTAGCATAATCTGCAAGTTCAGGAATTGATAAATGATCTTCATCCACATTGTCTACATATGCAGTCCTACCCCCAACATATACTGGACCTACCTCACTCACCAACATACCCCCAAATTTGAACCTTAAATTGAGGTACTTACTAGTCATACTGTCAACCTATAACCACAATAATAATCAGTATATTGTACAATGCAAGCAACAAAATCGAAACATATATAATAACACCAAAACATAAGCAACAATTGGTACTTAGGATAGTAGATGTATTACTCAACAACATACAATAGGCATCCCACACAATATACTTAAACAAATTATAAAGGCTGCCAATTATAAAATACCCCACCATTTAACAATACCAGAAACCCTAATACTTAGAACCTTAATTTTACCAAAAAGCCTAAATTTCATGCATGAATAAGGTAAAAAGCTTCATAATAATACATTCATTAAGTGAAAATTCTAGTTGAAAAGTATTAGACCCCTAATCGGAAACTCAATCGGAAACTATGGCGAAACGTTAAACGAAATAGGCAAAATAGGCAAAATATGTATGAAAAAGTAAAGAAAACAGACAACAATACATCAAGACTACGCGAAATCGAGTGGATAATCACTTACTTGTAGACACAATTTCAGACAAGATCCAAAGAAAAACGACCAAACACTTCACGAACTGCAACTGGCACAAATCTACCATTACTTTGTCGAATACACTTGCCAAATCTACTCGTTACTTTGTCGATTACACTTTCGTGAGAGGTTTAGAGAAAATCAAAGAGAGATTTAGGGAAAATCAAAGAGAGGTTTAGAGAAAATCGACCAAACACTTCACGAACTCTCTAATGGCACAAATCTACTCGTTACTTTGTCGATTACACTTTCGTCAGAGGTTTAGGGAAGATCAGAGAGGTTTAGGGAAGATCAAAGATAGGTTTAGGGAAGATCAAAGAGAGGTTCAGAGAAAATCGAGAAGCTTCTTTCAAAAGTTTACATTTGAAGGTCGGTATTATCTAGGTAACATAATAATTATCTAGGTGGCAAATTATTTATCTAGGTGGTAAATTATTTATCTACGTATCATGCGCGTGTAGACACGATCATATTGAGTGGACGGAAAAGGTGTACGTGTAGGATGAATAAGCAAGTTCAGGGGGGTAATTAAAACAAAATAAAGTTTAGGTGTACATTGTATAAAAAGCTTCAAGTTCAGGGGGATAATGAATACTTTTGCCTATATTTTATTTTAGTTTTTTCAAATTCACTGATATTGGCCATATTTTAATAAAACAAATAAATACATGTAGATACATTTACACAAGACTTGCAATAATTAATGAATACTGAAGGCACGCACATCATCAATATTTCTAAAAAATTGTTTCTTTTATCGCATCTTACTTTATTAAAATAATAAATTATTTATTACTCTTTCCTTGTCAAATTAATTAAACTGTTTGAGGCATTTTTCATTTATTAACTTAACTGTATAATAAACATAATTTACATCACATTATTTAATTTCTTTTTCAATTATTTTAAGTTGTTAGTAATAATTATTATTTATATTAATTTTTACTCAGTACGTGTTATTCCTTTCTTCAAAATTTATGGTACATATTCAATTTCTATATAACATTTAAATCTTAATATATATTTTAAGTTGTTCTATAGTCTTTTAACTTATTTTTCACATACTATATTTTAGGAAGTTGTATAATTTTTTAAACTTATTTTGAAAAAAGAAGAAGATAAAATTCCACAAAAATTAACCAACCACAAAATTGTAAACTATACATGTGTAACTTCCTTATTCCATATTGCCCTCATCACATAATCTCTCAAGAATTATCCACACACAAAAAAAAACACAGATTTCATTTTCTTTACAAATTCATCATAATGTAATTTTTTTTTTGTGTTGCACGTAATATAAAAACAATTATATCATAACAAAAATAAAAACTATCCAGAATTTAGAAGCAAGGAAAACATGCAAATGGTATTTGTATTGAAAGTCTTTGAGTAATAAAGAGAATTAAATTTTTATACGCAAATCTATTTGTTCATTTCATCAACATTAAATTATTATCTAAACTATTTAATGATTTTACAAAACTTTTAAAGCTCTTTCTAAAGACTATGATATTGGTGAATTGATTAGTTATTTTGATGATGTAACTTCAATGATTTTGGATATTAATGTATCCTCTAACAACCTTTTCCATCACATATTATCGTATTTAACCTAATTCTCATTTTATCTATACATAAATTTTTAACACCATTAAATTAAATCACATAAATTTTTTGATTAAAAAAATCAGAACAAATCAAATCATATTCAAACTTTTGAATGGAATTTTTTTTTCTACCAACTCTTTAAACTATTGAAAAATAAAATTCCAATCAAATTCATAATATTTTGTTTCTACTATTTCAAAACTCTATAAATGGTATATCATATTTTAAAATTTTATTTATAGCACTCATATTTTTTAAATATGTCATATTTTAAAAATTTTATGATATTCTATTTGTTAGTTAGTTAATAAAAATCCTATTAATAATTATACTAATGATTTACAACATAATGACAATGTATACAAAGAAGTAATTTCCATGTAATATGAGAAACGGTTCAAACAACAATAGTACTTCTGCCGAACTAATGCCTCGCTAAAACTTTAGAAATTAAAATAAATTAAAACTTCATTATAATTTTAACAATTTAATCAATCAAAATATTTTTATAATGATAAAAAGTAAGTTAAAAGCATTTATTACAAAATTAAACTAACATAAGTAATATAATATCATAAACTACGAGAATTGTGAGTGATATGAAGTTAAGTGCGAGGAGATAGCTTTGAAATTATTCTATAATGAAATTAAAAAAATATCGAGATATTCAATTTCAATTATTTTTGTATCCTTATAAAATTTTAAAAAATTGCTCCAAATAATATTTAGAATCTTAATTTGATAAATAAGTATGTAAAAAATTGTCAAAAAATAAGAACTAATAGTTATACATTACTAAATTGCAGATTTTCACAAAGTTAAATTTATTAATTTTTTTTTAAAAAAAAGTTCTGTTTCTTTTATTTACTGTATTTAGTATTTTTGGTTATTCAAAGTGCATAAATAAAATATCACTTAAATATTAAAAGAAATTACAGGAATTACTTCACTATATGTGATTAATTAATTCAACAATAAATATGAAATAATTTTATTAATTATACATTAAATTTCATTGTCATGTTTGTATTAAATATTAAATAATAATTTATAATTAAATAATTTTTTCCATTAATAATTTTGCTCGAGTTTAAATTATTAAATTTTAAATTTGTGGTTTTGAATTATACATATATAAAACATTTAAGTTTATTTTTTTTAATAGTATTAAACTTCATGCAGAGAGTTGAAATTTCATTTTTATAGGTAAATAAATACCTTTTTAGTAGCTAAAAATAAATATATTGTAACCTAAAAATGTAGTTGATCATAACTATTTAGAATATTATTATATCAAATAAAGTTGTATACTAAATCATTGAGTTAATATGATAATCGATTACAATAACTATTTAAATAATAAATTAACAAGTAAATAAATTTTATCTATTTAAAAATATATTAACAAGTAACTTTTTTGTATAAACTACTTTTAATTTGACAATTATGTTATTTAAAGATACTCGTGTAACACGTGGATGCGAATACTAATCTATATATAATTAGAGAAGAAAAAGTAACACGTCTCAGCACCACAAATTTTCAATTTGAAAAATTTAATTTAAATAATTTCAATTTGTGTCAGTAGTTATTTTCAATTTAAAATGTTAAAAAAATAAACAGAATGTTTTTAGGATTAGAATTAACTGTTTCTATTTTGTTAATTTTAAAAATAATTAACTGTTCCTTTATCATTTACATTTATTTAACTATTTAATCAGCAATTCTTCTAATTTTTAAAAATGCAATCGTTTATAAGAAGCACTGAAGCAGAAAGTTAAATGTAACTGTCAATTTATTTTAAATGTGAAAGTTGGAAGTTTGAAATTGATTTTTAATTAATAAAATTTATCAATTAAATTTGCTTATTAAAATATAAAATAAAATAACACAAACTAAATAATCTATTTCATGCCAAATTTACGTGAATTAATCTTTTAACTGTCGAAGTAAATATTTCTTATTTGTTTTTTTTTCTTAAAAATTTTAACTAAAATCAGATAACTTATTTTAAAACTTGAATACCAAAAAAATTCGATATGAAATATGTAGGGATTATAATTTTAAAACTGATTGTCAAAAAAAAATAAAATGTGTACTTAAAAAAAATTAAAAACAAATTTTATCCTACTTTTATACTATGTTAAAAATACGGATCTGACTACCCATTACAATCATTTTCGAATTTTAAATTTGTGCATAATTAAACAAATAAAAGACATAAAATTATGATATATATTTTTGGTATTTCTTTTTTCAGTTTTTGGATACGGTGCTTTGTTCATAGATGCTTCTCTAGCTCTCGCAAGAATTGTATGGGAGTCACTCTCAGAGGGACTTCTTGAATGACCGTACTGAGGAATTCTACCGCACTTTGTGCAGCTATGGTTGTTGATCCTGAAGAGTCTATCCAAAGGTTCAAGCCACCGACAATCGTATCTGGAAACAACGATTAGTGGATATTGGTATTGTCATTGCACAACAAGCAAAGGATTGATAATCCAGTAGTGTAATATTAAGAAGTTTTGGGGTATGCTTGGATTTGCGAAAAGCAACACCTTACGAAGTTCACTTAAGAAATCAAATCGTACACAATAGCTATACATTTATTTTAAAAAATTTTCAAAAATATAATTTTTTAAAAACAAAAGGAGGAAAATAATTATGCACCATATCAGTTTACGGTTACAAAATACGATTTACAACAACATTTTAAAATGAAAAGAAAATAGAAAACTACGTAAACATGAGACTAGTAACTTACTTAAATTTTCTTACATAATTTACACATTGTTCTCATTTCCACATTTCGCATGGCATGATCTCACGCGAATAGAAGATCTGCTCCTCTTTATAGATTACAAATCATAGCAATAGACTACTGTAGTTTATGAAACATAAGACACTTAAAGATACGGAAGCAGGTTTAAATGGCAATGAAAATACGAAATTCCCATAAAATCAAAAGATTTAAACAAATAACTAACCAAAATAATGCGGAAGAACAATCCCTGGAATCTAAAAGTCATTGTACTAAATCTCTACTACCGATAAGTCTAAGAACTAGGTGTACAACTCCGAAAATAAACAAGACCTTAAACAATAGTCTGAGTCTAGAAGGAGTGGACTTAAACAAGAAAGATCCATCGCAGTCTCAAACAACTGGCTCACCTTTGAATCACGTCACGCTCAATAGTCACCTAGCTGAAGTCTATCAATAGTCGCTTGAAGATGCCCTGTACTCAATAAAAATAAGAGAAAATGCAGTATCAATACACAACCACCGTGTACTAGTAGGATCATGTAGTCATCCCACTAAGTGTAACATAAGTAAGTCAAGCAACATTATTAACACATGCACATACCGAACATATAAAATATCGTCAATATTTATGAACATCGTACAATTTCACATTCTCAATAAAAGTAGATATGACAAGTCAGTGGTCCTCTCATGGAATTCAATTCAGTGGTTCTCTCATGGGATCCAAACCCAAACAGTTCGCATACTGGAACGTGGTACCCGATCCCATTTTTATGTCGGAACGTGGCGATCCAATCCCACTTAGTTATGCCAGAACGTGGCATTCCGATCTAAGTTAGTTATGCTGGAACGTGGCAATCAAATCCTTCAACACACCATATTCACAAACACAGGTACAATCTCAACTCATACAATCAAGAAGTGATTCATGTCATATAGTCATTCGTCTATCTCATTTACAACAAATGTGATCAATAATGCAATATTCATATAAATACAAGTATCATAATGAAGCAAGAACAAAACATACATCATACAATCATTGAAACTATCACCTACCTGGGATCGAAGCTTGAATCCCTGCCTTGAATCTTTCCTTTTCGAATTCCTTCTTGTTCGTGGTCTAAAAACATCAATATAACGCGAGGATCAATAAACAAGACCGCATTAACCGGATCATAATCTATAGTATCAACCCTAGGTCCAATCCATGATCTCAATTAGGGTTATTTCCACCATGAATTCTATATCAAAACCCTTCCCATGGATAAGGACCCATTCTATTAAGTTCTACAGAACGAAAAATGAATTCGGGGAATGAAAAGCTTACCTTTAGCCTCAAGAATGGTGAAAAACTTATAGGAGTCGCATGGGGTTCGTTCCTTAGCTCTATAAATTGAAATGTGAGAAATAAGGTTGTTTAGGGGTTTATTTACGACTTTAAGTCGCGTTGAACTCGCCACAACGACCCTCATCCCACTGTAGTGGCCCCGCCAGTGCGGCAAAACCCCCCCACCAAGGCGTCTTGCACAAAACAGTGAGATCTTTAATCAACCCCAAGACTCCCATTTCACAACACACCTTAACCAACGATACCCAGAAAATACCATTTACACCAAGATCAGTTTCGAAAGTTATACTCGCCTGAATTCAATTTTGTAAAGTCGCACGGGTTCCTTAATGACTTTTCTAACTAATTATATAATCAAATCATAGATAAAACACTCGATTTCTAATATTTCCTATGCCTTAATGACTCTGATTTTGTCCAAATCTGGACTAGGTTAGAAAATTTTAAGTTACTACCAAAAAGTAATCTGACCCCAATTCTTTTCTCATTGGCTTTTCCATAAAGACGGAATAAGGTCGTTACAAAAGAACCAATTTACCCATCACTCGCCCCCAGTGATCAACTAGGAAAGAGTGTCTTAAGTAATGGTAGAGTAGTATCTGAAACATCGAATTACTGGAATACTTGTCTCGCATGTCCTTAGCCTTAGGTAATCATGATTAAGAATTTCAACCGGTTCTTCGTCATACCGAAGGTCTTGTTTAAAAACATTGAGTCTCACATTATGATATAATCCTCGTCCCCATCCAACCATTTGAATGCATATCCATCTTCCCATACAATGCCTCAATGAAGTCATTACAATACTAGAAATATAATTAATGTTGTATGTACTTTTAACTTACAATAAAGCTATTCCTAATAACCACCAAAGTTTGATCGTCCACATGTCTGCCACATGTTATCAAGGACTTTGACACAAACATTTAGACCAATCCTCTATCAATTCTTGCATAACCATGATAAAATCTTGAATAAAAAATTGCCACAATTAAAGGTGAACCTAAACAAATGAACTGACACTCATAATACTCGACACTCATAGTTCTTATCAACATCTTTTTCTCCTAACATAAATATCCATGAGCTTAAATTATAAAAACTTGATCTTTAGATATTAGATACTCATCGAGGGATATTTCCAAGCATACAAACGTCAACACCACTATCGATATTTTAGATTTAGTAATTGTAGATTACCTCTTCAGAACAGTAGAATTGGATCCAATGATAAACACATTGAACCACACATAGTTGATACATGACCTCGACGACAAGATGATATATGAGATGTCGGACAACCATAAATACACATAGTAACTATTCTATAAATTCTCATAAGAAAGGTGGTACATGTAGAACCACTGAATACTTTAACAACTTCAAGACAACACCGTATACGTCATATGCAATAACCACGTCTTCCCAAATCATCCCACTCAACCAAGAGAACATCGCAAGATCATTACACATTATCCACCACTAAGAATCCACCCACAAAAGTGAAAACACAAATGAACATATCTAGTAAATCATAGTCACAATACTAACAACCATCAAAGCAATCCGACTATTTACCTTATTACAAACCAACACCCTTTAAAAGAAAACTTTCTTAGGTGCTTAACAATCAACACTAATAACTTTACGACTGAACCAAGGTGTAAGTCCTTTCAAATGCTCAATAACAGATACAGTTGATCATTTCTCACCTTTTCAATTCATATCTTGACAAAATATATCACAACGAATATAGGTTTACAATGAAAAGTCTGAATTGTAATTTTAACTATATAACACAATTCCTTTATATATCAAATTAGCTTATACCTTGATGATTTTTATGAATTCATGGATCTTCACTTATCATTCATCGCCTCTCCATCGATCTTACAATACATTTTGCTAAAAGTTCCATTGTACTCATATTAAACTAAAAAACAAAACCAAGTACTTATCACCACACTCGAGCTAATTTCTGTACATTCCTTTCTCAAATCTTTTCTAATAGTTTTTAATGAATTTCACGGACTTGTAATACTATTACCACAACCACATCAAAACAAATAAAATCACATCAACAATTCACCATCAATTTACATAATAGGCAGAATATATAAGCAATTCAACATGCTAGAATCATAATTCAATCAACATAAAGTCAGGATCACAATGCCCACAACATAGGCTAGTTTGAGAAATGGAGGGAACATGGGTTTATCATGAAATTGGATATAAATTCACTTTACAGTCAGTACATTAACATCAATTCATCATAAGCATGCTTTTGAAATCAATTTTAGAAAGAACCCATGGCTAGATTGTTAGATAGAAAGTTTGATAATAAACTTTGATTGAAAACATTGGAAAGAGCTCTTCAGTTGGAAGATTATCTAAAGATGAAGGATCACCATACCTCATTGTAGAATAAAACCACGAAATCTTCATGAAGAACCCATGAGAATCAAAGCTCCAAGATGTTCTTGAGCGTCATCTCCAATAGAGGTTTCTTTTGGAGAGGGAAGTCTAATTTTGAAATATGAATTGGGTTTGGTTTTTTGATCTTTTTAACTAACTTAGTATACCCAAAAATATCTAAATTTACCACCTAGTTTCAGGTTAGGACGTGGGGTGAATTTCCCATTCACCCCTTAGTAAAACAGTGCGCCTGGCAGTTGGATTCTAGGCTGCATTGACGAGCTGTTCTGCTGGCCTTCGTTTGGGTATGAGGCTTGGCATTGGTTGATTTGGATACTTGTATAATTATGGAATGAATCCCACCCATCTACGGGGCGTGACCACACCTACTGGCCGTCATTTGATACGCGTAGGTAGATACTGCCAAGGCAGTGTCTAGGCAAACTTTGGGTCCTCCTTGAGGTCCTTTTGCGGGGCCCTTGGAGAGTCGTTCCCGGATGTTTCCAATGTAAATACAGTCATAAACATGTCAAGGACCTTCCCTATTAGTTTGAGCATCAAAAAACACACAAAACACATCATAATATGCTAAGCACACTCAAGTACGTCCAAGGGCTAACTTTCGAACGTCTTGGATGCTTTACTTACAAATATCTCCTAATAAATCATACGTGATTTAAAACACTTAATTAATATGTTAACAAACTTATAAGTCAAATGTGAGACTCTAGACACCTTAATTCATTTTTTAGGGTCTTACATTGCACTAGTGGACTTTGACTAGGGTTATGAATGAGGTCTTGTGATATATTGATGAAATGGACTCTAAAACATGAATTGTGGATTATGGAATATGAATATGTCTTATTTTTTTTTGGTGTGGACTTGTATATGTTCTTGCAATGTGCTTAAAGGGTTTAAAAGTGAACTTGGTCTATTTATACTAAAATATCCCTTTGTGTATGTCTTCAAATTTTTTAATTGGATATATCCATACTTAGTACATGTGATTTGTACTAACCCATATTCTCTTTTATTTCCACAAGAATGTAGGTTCGTGCCATTGTAGGGTTTCAAGGCCAATTTTCAAGAAGCTTGGATAGATTCCCAAGGTAGTGAGTCCTCAAGTACGAGGAAGAAGACTGTCATTCTAGTTCGTGCTATTTGATTAGTCTAATGACATTATTCTATTTCTTATCTTGTGAAGAGTATGTTGTATTCTATTATGTCCCAAATCTTGTACTCTTATTTAGATGGTTTGTGTGAGACGATTGTAGACTATTTTTGATATATGAAAAGTCTATGTGAATTTCAAAGGTAAATTTTTAATTTTTCCATATTTGTATTTACCTATGAAGTACGATGATGTATGCTAAGGGTTTGTCTAAGGCCTCTTCGAGAACGAAGAAGCCGGTTACATCTAGGGGGTGCTCCCCGGTCGTGACAAAACTATTGGATAGAAGTTGAAAAGAAGTGTAGAGACGTTAAGCTCCTTATGATGATAAGTTTTTTTTTGTGTTTTTGAGTTTGATAATGAGTACAGTTTAACTTTTAGCGAAAGATATGATAAGGTCAATGGAGAAGGGATCACTTATAAGCTAAGATACGTGCATTCATAAAAAAGTTTAAGGTATGAGTTAATGTTGATAGATAATGGGATTGTGTTACATGGTTGGTCTCAAAAATTTATGTTTTTAATGGTGAGTTTAGGTTTGTGGTAGTATGTTTTGTCAAGGTTTGGAATGGTAAGGAAGAAATGATTAATCACATTGAGTATGAAGCATTTGGAAAGACTTTAAAAATAATTTAAGTAGTAAATGTGGTTACTTTTGATTGTTATATCTAGGGGGTTTCACGTAATGTTTTGGTTTTGAGGATAACGTAAAAATATCATCGGTTTTTGGTCATAGGATAAGATTGGTAAGCAAGTCAACGAAAGGAAAAAGAGTCTGGTATATTGGAGATTTCAAGGTATTTAAAATTTGTCATTGGAAGAATTTAAGAGATGTGACGGAATAAGAACTCTCATATAGACACTTGGTTCGAACTTGAAGGATGCATGAATTTTCATATGTAATTTCTAATATGACTATGGTTGTGAATTGTTTCGCTATAGATTTACTAGGGATTTATCAACAAGTTTATGAAGATTGGGTTTTGATTTGGGTGAAAAAAGTGAGATGTGTAAGATTATGTGTTGTTACGTGTGACTAAATTGTTTATATTATGGTAGGTGACTTATGGATACACAATATTATGGACTAGAGTTATATATGGTTATTGCGAATTTTGAGGAGAGTGAAACTACTATTTTTATGCGACAACATAGACTGGTTATGATGTATTACATAGGCATTTGATTGTGAGTAGAGGTTATGAGCTTATTGTATACAAAATTATTAAAGTGACCAAGGATTTCTTTGAGTTCTGACATAAGGTACATGATGGTATAAATGGTAGTTAAATGATATTTGAATGTTCCCGTGAAATTGACATTGGGTGTAATTCAATTATTCTACCTCGATGGGAAAGTATTTTAGATTTTAAATAAGTGTTATCATCCTTAGGTCTGACTCACATCTCTCATGTAATTCTCAAATGGAAACAGAGTGAGCCATATTTTGAATTTTTTAGAGGCTACGATGTGTTTATTAAGGAGATTTTGTAGTAGTGTTAGTTTGAGAGTAAGGTAAATGATTGGTGCAGTTGATGATGTTTGTTTGTATTAAGAGTGTTAGCTTTAATGGATTATTATGAGAAGTATGTGGGGTTTGATTTATCGAGTATTTGTAATATTGTGATGGGTGTCAGATTGGTTGATTGTGGGTAGATAAAAATTGAGAGATAAAGTTAGATGAATGAAAATTTTATTTATATGGGCACTAGGGAATGAGTATCTTGTGTTATTCGACCTTGTTCCCGTATATTCTTATGTGATCACCTTCTTCGATTTCGACATTATTTGGAGTATGATTCACTACCTACACCCACACATATTTTCACATCTAGTAGTGAATTCCTAGTGGTGGATTAGATGTACTGATCCTCTTATGTCCTCTTGATAGGTTAGGATTCTTTGGGAGAATTGGTCATTTTTATTATGATGGATTTGGTGTTGTTTGAAATATTTAAAGTATATCGGTAGTTCTACAAACAATCTAACTTATGAGGAAGTATATAAGAGCTACTATGACAAGTTACAATTGTTTAAGGGTGCTATTCGAGGTTCTGCATTTTGAAGTGTATCACTTGTTGGATGTTTACATGATCTTCTCGTACTTTAATTTAGATAAGTTTAATTCTCTCTTGATGATTACCCGATTTCCAAAGATCTATGTTTATAACTTAAGATAGAGACAAAATTGTGTTGTGTAAAGGAAATCTTGATAAGATCTGTGATGATTTGTGCATTATGAGTGTGTGGTGATTGGTTCAAGTCCACTTCTGATTGTAGCTGGTATTGATTCAAAATTTTTATTAGTTACGTGAGAAAATATTCATCATAATGGTTGTGTTATGGTCCAATGGGTTTAGTTTAGAATGGGTTCATGAGTTAGTTTGTGGCTTGATAATCACTCTTGAGTTATGGATCTTTCAAATTTTGATTCGAAAGTTCAGTTCTTACTAGTCGATCTTGATGGAATGGTCTTTACATGGGAGATTACATAGAGAGATGAACACTGACCGATAGGTCATAACTTAGGCTTTTCCTAACATCTGTTATCCTCCTTCTTCTTCTTTATATTCGAGGACAAACATGATTTTTAGTGCTGGATAATGTAATGACTCAAAAGGTCATTTTTAGGATTTTTGAATATTATTTTAACTATAATTAATTAACTGACTGTTCCTTACTTAGTATAATTAATTCATTAGTTGCTGATTAATGGGAAAAGTCCATGGTCTATTTAATACCCTATATTTTGGTCCATATATTAAATTTAAGTAGAAAGAGTTTAAGAAGTAATAAAATAATATCACAATTTTTACACCACAACCGATGGGCACAAAAGCACATCATCATCATTCTTATCTTTGAAGTGAAGGGTTTCGATTTGTACTTGAGGAAATTGTTAGAGTTATACATTCAAATTGCATAATATATTGATCATTCAAATTTAAAAATTTGTCCAGTTGTTAATCCAATTAGATTCATCCATGTCATAAGATGTTTTATTCCTTAAATATTATTATACGATGGCTTTAACTATTAATTGTTGAGTTCAAGACCATATGAAAGAAGAAGAAATTGGGAGTCAAATGACGGCAATATTTTTAAAGTTATTTTGCAATACAATTCAGAAAGTTGTTATATATGTTGTCAATCTTGCTTCTTATATCATAATATATAATTCTAACCAACTTCCTTAAAGAGATTGTAATGGAATTTAACAACATAACAATGTATTGATATTCTAGGGGTCGAATTGATTGGAAAATCATGGTGTTAGTTGGTGAAGGTAGGGTTTGGATATTTAATTTTAATGGGTAGTAATTAGTTTGGTTGGACTTTATATATTTCTTTGTAATCACAGTATGATTCAAGTTTTGATATACTGAGATATGTAGTTAAATAGTGGGTGTATTGTAGTATATTCAGATCATTAGATTTATATTACTTTGAGATATTGAGACTAAATCCTAGGCTCAAAATTTGGAAAAAACATCTGAAAGAGTTGACATATAATGGGTATCAAGATTAGGATAACTTGGTTATAGATTCAATCTGAGTGTTTGGGTCTAGGCTAGAACTGTAGTGATATGAGTGTTGTTAGTTTTGAAATCATCTTTTGATTATTTATTTAAATAGATTGTATTGATTTGCAATTTAACAAAAAGAGGAGGGCTCAAGTTCTGGAGTCATTGTTCGACTATTTGAGTTAAGTGGATTTCTAAGCCCTTGTTAAGTGTATAAAGTTCGTGTATTTCCTTGTAATATGTGTTTAGAGGTAATGAGACTTGGTGATGGGTTGACTTGTCCACATTTATTAATTCTAGTGATGAAAAAGAAGTAATAAAAGGCAATGTGATTAGTTGACTTGATTTATTATGTGCAATTGTGTTCTTTATTGAACCCTTATGCTAGTGATAGCTAAGGTGATTGCATATCATATTGATATTCTGTTGAGATGCATCATCCCTTTTATTGAAATAATATCATCCACATGCATTGAGATGACATGGAGTATAAGTTGGGTACCTGAATATTGTTCGTGCTGGGCATGGTGAGATTTTAAGATTATAATTTTAGCACGTCAGGATAGTCCGTGCGGAATTTGTTAGATTTATGATAGTTTAGTGATATTTCCTGTGTCGGTATATAGATCACGCGAGTCCCCCATGGGTCATGAACTCTCAATATATTTTCGAGGAGTATCATGTATATACAATTGAGAGAGTACTTGGTATTCTAAGACATATCATTTCATTGTTCCATATTGCACTGCATCCCATGACATCCTTCATTCTTGATGATTTTGTATTTTATTTGTGGTTGGAAAGTACTTGATATTTGATTACCTCGATTTGATTAACATGATCTTTGTGTTGTTTATATTTTGAATGCTTTATTTGTGGAAGTTGTGATTTATGAATATTAAATTTGTTGTTTAGGATATATAATTGGTTAAAGTGATTGTTGTTGAGTTGGGTGTTATATAAACTGTGAACTATTAGGTTGTGCTGGTTTTATGCAGGTTGTAGTCATGGAGGTTCAGTTGGTGTGTAAGGAGTACCCGTATTTTATTCCCATAGCTTGTGTTTATAAGTTTACAAGTTGAGTAATGTGCGGCTTAATAATCACCCCTTACTTCTACATTTTTGTAGGTTACCAGCCTGGACCTTTGTGATATTTTCTCTTGTTTTTCTATGAGGTATCTAATTAAGGTTCGTGAGGTAGCTGCTTTTTGATGTACTGTGGATTTACAATACGTTTAACATATTTCACTTAAGAGTTGTGTGTCTAGGGCCATTTTGTATTATTATTAATGTGTTTTCTTGCAGGAAATAAGTTTGGACGTGGAAGTTGAGAGACACAACTGAGAAAAGTGCTCAAAAAGGGCATCTACGAACGTGACATACAAACCGTAGGTCTAGTCACGTCCCCTAGGTGGTAGAGGCCGATGGGTAAGCAAAGTATGAAGAAGAAATTAGGGAAGTCTTGACAAAGTGTGTAACCATGACTACAACCTACGGACAGTAGGTCGACCTATGAGGCATCTGTTGTTCTGTCATATGATTCAGATAGGAAGTCCGAGTACCTGATTTTGAAAAATTTAAGTATGGAGCTACGGAGATGGATCCACAGAGAGTATATCAAACCACGGCCCGTACTATTGATCCTTCGATCATGACTAAGAGTTGAAGATTTGTGAATCTGAAAAATAGCCTAAGTCATAAACCACGGAAGGGGTCGTAGGTCAGTCCACGGTCTGTAGGTTACTAGCGTCATTTGCAATCGCATCTAGAAACTTTATTTCCTTATTTTGTTGACTTTATTGTTGGGACTTATTTTTCTATCTATATGGCATGTAAACCTCATTTTTTGGGGTTAGACCTTATTACTTTTGTTCTTGTTTTTTGCTTTGGATATTAATTTGTAACTTTAGCAATTCTTGATTTCCAAAGTTCCTTTTGAAGAATTTTGCTTTGAAATTCAACTTGAGATTCTGGATTTCTTCTATCCATTAGTAAGTTCCTGATTTCTGCATCTAAAAATATGTATTGTGATCTTGCTATAATGGATAATTAATTCCACAACTAGGGTTGTAGGAATCATGAACGATTAACAAAGTGTGAATAGTAACTAAGCAATTCTTGGATTGTGTTTTTGCATGCATCGATAATTTTTTTTGTCTAGAAGTCTTTTTAACGTTGGCCAACATCATAACTTTCATTGTTGCTTCTTTCGGACCAATGAGGTAGTTAATAAGGAACGAATTATCAACATAGATTTAGTGTGATACTAAATAATAATCTAATGTCAATTGGTGTGAGGGTAATAACTAAGTCATAGATTGATGTGATGCCTAATATGAGGTAAACATAAGGGTTAGTAAATTATACACACGTAGATGGACAAAGGTGCAAAATGAATTCTCAAGTTGTCGGACCATGAAATTAGAGATACCTAACTTATCACTTTTCATGTAATACAATAGGAAATGATTGTTATTACTAGGGTTACCTCATTATGAGATTATGGGGAACACATATACCCCAATTACTCTCTCTCATTGAATAAAACAAAGTTGAAATCCTGCTTATTGTTACGTAATATCAATCAATTATTTGTTTCACACACGTCCCCATACTTAATTGTCTCATAAATAACTTGTCTAAACGAATATAATAGCGAGTTCAGTTTAAGTCTAAACCATATTTCTCGTGGAATCGACCTTAACATACAAGTTGGGCTCTTTACTTGATAACGATTTCTTATACTATTTTGGGGAGGTGTAATTTGAGCTTATCAAATTTGGGCATTGCTGCTGAGAATTTTGGCTTTTATATTAAGTTTAAATACAATATTGAAATCTAGCCAATTATTTCCTAATTACTTTTTTCTTTTGTTTTGTCTCTCTCAAATTCCTAGCCTAGTGTATGCCAAGTTCACGGAGTCGAGGTAAACCACTGAATCCTTTTGATCCAAAATTGAATAAAAATTCGAGAAGGATGAATAATCAAGGTATCCAAATCGATCCTATTGCAAGAAATCTAGGTGATGGAGTTAACCTGTAACCTTTAAGGGTTGGTAATGTGAATACTTGAAATCAACGTGGTAATTTAGTGGTAGATGCATAGGGTCAACTTCCATGATACTGAGTCTAAAGGACCTATTGTTTTACATCCTATACCTCCGGGTCATACATTAGTGGTAACGAGTAGTCTGATGCAAATATTCACAACGAGGGATTTGTTCTCTGGATCGGTATCGGAATATCCACATGGGCACAATGACAAGTTGAGAAGTGTTTGCAAAAGTTCTGTGGGTTGACCAAACATAGACATGGATGTCATTGGGCTGATATTCTTCCCTATATAATTGACTGGTGAAGCTATTGTATAGTTTACTGAGCTACTGTACAATTCAATTCATACATGGGATCAATTAATTCAGGTGTTCATGGAAAAGTACATCCAGTGTCCAAGAAGTTGAACCATAAACATAAACTCAATAACTCAGTAGCACTACCTAGAGAGTCCATGAGTATTTCATGGGACAAATTCACTGCTTTGACAAGAAGTGTTCAAACTACTGTACTAATGATGAATCACTGAAGGAGTATTTCTACAGAGGTCAAGATTATATTGTCAAGGTTATGCTTGATATTGTTTTAAAATGATCATATGGTGAGTGTATATTTGAGGAGATTATTGAGAAACTTGAGAAGATTCCTTGGAACAATAAACCATGGAGTACTCAATGGTCAGACATGGAAAGAAGCTATTTTGCAGTGCAAGCGGCACCTAGTCAATTTGGCGTTGATAGTCATGAGGCGTTGACTCAAATGAGGAAAACAATTGTTTAGTATTGAAGCATGTCAGTAAAGGTGCTGCAAAGATATATGTGATGAACTACTTAACTAGGAATCAACCACCGATTGAAAATTGTTATAATGAAGAGGATACTTATGCGATGAACGATCAGAATAAGGTTTTTCGAGCCAACGCCCAAGGTTTTAAATTTGGATAATTGGCGTCAAGTGTTCAAGGAAACCAAGGTCAGAACTACGGTAAATACAATCAAGAGGGTCACTATGTATGATATCGGAATTATAATCGCAACAACAACAACAATTGGAATAATTATGGTAACAGAAACGATCAATTGGGGCTTATGCTCCTCCTTAAAATTGGTAATCTCGCACTAGGGAAGCTGGAGGTAGTATGTCACGATTGAGGATATGATGCGAAATATGATCAGGAGATTTGATTCGACCGATGAAAAAGTGAAGGAGATGAAAAATGACTTGTCTAGTCTTAATCAAAAAGTTGACGCCCATATAGTGTCGATTAAGAAACTTGAGAAATAGATGAATAAGTTGTCTACTACAGTAAACCCACGTCAGCCTGATACACTTTCTAGAAACACCATCCACAATTGAAAAAATGATGGGCATTGTATGAAAATCACTACTAGAGGAGGTAAGAATACGATTGATCCACCTATGTCGTCTGAGGTTGAAGTTGAGGTTAGTAAAGATGATAATGTGATTGAGGTTATTGGAGAGTCTGAAATTTCAACAGAAAAAGAAACAGAGATAACCCAGAAAGTTGTTCCCAAGTCTAGACAGCCACCTCCCTTCCCACAGATATTAGTGAAGAAGACTATAGAAGGAAAAAAACCGCAGGTTTATTAGTATGTCGAAGCAGCTTTCCATAAATGTGCCATTCATTGAAGCTTTGGAGAAAATGCCTGGGTATGTAAAGTTTATGAAGGACTTGGTAACTAAGAAGCAGTCTGTGAGTTTTGAAGATGATGATAGGTCTCAACATTGTAGTGTTATTGCTACTCGGTCCCTCCTGCAGAAGAATGAGGATCCTGGTGCCTTTATTATTCCCTGTACCATCGGGTTATTGCACTTTTCTAAGGCGCCATATGATTTGTGTGCAAGCATTAATTTAATGCCATTGTCTATTTACAAGAAATTGTTCTTGGGATATCCAACACCGACTGTGATGCGATTACTTATGGCCGATATAACATTAAGGAAAACCATTGATGTGTTGAGGATGTACTTGTGAAAGTTCAATCTCTTATATTTGCGGTGGATTATGTGATACTCGACTACGAGGTTTATTTTGAGGTCCGCATTAGCCTCGGAAGACCATTACTTACCACTGGGAAAACATAAGTTGATATGGAGAAAAGAAAGATGAAGTTTCGCTTGGATAATAAGGAAGTGACATTCAACATCTGTAGATCCATGATGCAGAGTAGTGAGATCAAGTCGATATCCATGGTGAATCATATTGAAGAGAGTGATACTAAAGTGTCTACTGAAGAGAGACCGGGTGTTGATGCATTAGCAGCGGTAATGATAAATTTTGATAGTGATGGTATTGAAGACTATAATGAAATTTTTGCCTCACTTGAGAGGTTTAAATTCCATTCAAGGCCTACAAGAATGGATCTAGACATGAAGAATCACGACTGTCCATCTGTATGACCGTCTGTTGAGAGGCTCCAACATTGGATATTAAATATCTACCATCACACTTGAGGATGTATTTTTAGGGAGAAATAGTACTTTACCGGTCATCCTAGCAACATATTTGAATGGAACACAAGTTGAGGCATTGGTATCTGTGTGAAAGAGAATCGAGCAGATGATTGGCTGGCCTACTACAGACATTATTAAGGATCTTCCTGGTATTTGTTCTCATAGAATCCAAGTATTGATCACTAGAAGAGATGGAATCCGCCTATGCAAGAGGTAGTTAAAAAGGATATCATAAATTGGTTTGTTGTTGAAGTTATTCATCCCATTGCAGATAGTAGTTAGGTATGTCATGTTCAGTGTGTGCCCAAGAAAGGTGGGATTTTGTGGTACGTAATGAGAGAAATGATCTTTTTTCGATGCATCCCATGACAGGATGGAGAGTCTGCATGGACTACTAGAAACTAAATGCTTGGACCAAAAAGGACCATTCTCCTCTGCCTTTGATGGATCAGATGTTGGACCGACTCGCATGAAAGGGTTGATTTTATTTTGTTGACGTATATTCGGTCTACAATCATATTTATATAGCTTCAAAAGACCAACAGAAGACCACCTTTACTTGCCTTTATGGGACTTTCACATTCAAACCAATGCCCGTTGGGTTGTGTGATGCTCCAACAACCTTTCAGCGTTGTATGATGTCGATATTCTTTGATATGATAGAAGACACTATTCAAGTATTTATGGATGATTTCCCCATGATAGGTGATTCTTTTGATCGTTGCTTGAACAACCTGAACAAAGTACTTAAATGGTGGGAAGAGTGCAATCTTGTGCTCAATTGGGGGAAATCCCATTTCATGGTTAATGAGGGGATCGCGCTTCGTCCTCGGATTTCTCAAAAAAGTATTGAGGTTGATAGAGAGAAAGTAGAGGTAATAGAGAAGCTTCAAACACCTATCTCTGTTAAAGGTCTTAAGATTTTTCTTGGGCATCAAGGTTTCTATAGGAGATTCATCAAGGATTTCTCAAAAATTGCACACCCATTGTACAAATTGCTTGAGAAGGAGTGCAAGTTTGATTTTGAAGATACTTGTGTGGGAGCATTTGGAGAAGCTAGTGTCTGCACTTATCATTATTTCACTGGATTGGGGGCAAACATTTGAGGTAATGTGTGGTGCAAGTAGAGTGGTGCTTGGTATGGTATTGGGAAAGAGGCGAGAGAAAATTCTTCATCCGATTTACTATGCCAGCAAAACTCTCTCAATGATAGAAACTAATAGATGAATAAAACTTAAATTATTATTTATAAAATCATTAATTTGATTTAAGATCATTTTCTGATCAATTACTATTTTCTTATCTATTTTTATATAGCTAGTAAGGAATGTATCTTGTGACATAAAAAAATTATATGGAACAATACATAGCCAATAAAGAAGGAAGACGAATATATCTGTTCGTGCTATAATCACTCTACTATTCCATAATATATGCCTATGTTATCACATTATCAGTAAAATTGAATATCTATTTTTGAAATGATGAATATAACATCAAAACTAATAATTAAATGGACTACGTTGATACCCATTGTTTTAATAAAATTTTGAAGAAACTCCTTCATTTGTGGGAAAAAAACAAAGAACAAAAAAAAAATCTTACTGAAATCATATGATTTTTCATATATGTTTGATATTATTGCCTCTCTCATAACTTTTTGTCATTGTTAACTCATGAAAATAGTAAGAAAAATACGAATATGAATTGATGAATGATTTCTTACATTTTTTTCACCAAGTCTATTTTATGAGGTAGCTCGAATTTTGTTGAATTTCTAATTTAATCAATTTTTGCAAATACTACTTGAAATTTTTTAAGAAAAGAAGATTAGAGAACTTAAATAATTTGAAATTCAAAAAATGCAAGGACATCTCTTTATTTATAGCTACCAAATAATAGTATGAAAAGGTGTTAAATGTGTCTTACTCGAAAGTCACAATATTTCGAGGAAGTC
>NC_028641.1:64067831-64086472 GCF_001406875.1 Solanum pennellii
TAGATGGATAGATGGATAGATGGATAGATGGATAGATGGATAGATGGATAGATGGATAGATGGATAGATGGATAGATGGATAGATGGATAGATGGATAGATGGATAGATGGATAGATGGATAGATGGATAGATGGATAGATGGATAGATGGATAGATGGATAGATGGATAGATGGATAGATGGATAGATGGATAGATGGATAGATGGATAGATGGATAGATGGATAGATGGATAGATGGATAGATGGATAGATGGATAGATGGATAGATGGATAGATGGATAGATGGATAGATGGATAGATGGATAGATGGATAGATGGATAGATGGATAGATGGATAGATGGATAGATGGATAGATGGATAGATGGATAGATGGATAGATGGATAGATGGATAGATGGATAGATGGATAGATGGATAGATGGATAGATGGATAGATGGATAGATGGATAGATGGATAGATGGATAGATGGATAGATGGATAGATGGATAGATGGATAGATGGATAGATGGATAGATGGATAGATGGATAGATGGATAGATGGATAGATGGATAGATGGATAGATGGATAGATGGATAGATGGATAGATGGATAGATGGATAGATGGATAGATGGATAGATGGATAGATGGATAGATGGATAGATGGATAGATGGATAGATGGATAGATGGATAGATGGATAGATGGATAGATGGATAGATGGATAGATGGATAGATGGATAGATGGATAGATGGATAGATGGATAGATGGATAGATGGATAGATGGATAGATGGATAGATGGATAGATGGATAGATGGATAGATGGATAGATGGATAGATGGATAGATGGATAGATGGATAGATGGATAGATGGATAGATGGATAGATGGATAGATGGATAGATGGATAGATGGATAGATGGATAGATGGATAGATGGATAGATGGATAGATGGATAGATGGATAGATGGATAGATGGATAGATGGATAGATGGATAGATGGATAGATGGATAGATGGATAGATGGATAGATGGATAGATGGATAGATGGATAGATGGATAGATGGATAGATGGATAGATGGATAGATGGATAGATGGATAGATGGATAGATGGATAGATGGATAGATGGATAGATGGATAGATGGATAGATGGATAGATGGATAGATGGATAGATGGATAGATGGATAGATGGATAGATGGATAGATGGATAGATGGATAGATGGATAGATGGATAGATGGATAGATGGATAGATGGATAGATGGATAGATGGATAGATGGATAGATGGATAGATGGATAGATGGATAGATGGATAGATGGATAGATGGATAGATGGATAGATGGATAGATGGATAGATGGATAGATGGATAGATGGATAGATGGATAGATGGATAGATGGATAGATGGATAGATGGATAGATGGATAGATGGATAGATGGATAGATGGATAGATGGATAGATGGATAGATGGATAGATGGATAGATGGATAGATGGATAGATGGATAGATGGATAGATGGATAGATGGATAGATGGATAGATGGATAGATGGATAGATGGATAGATGGATAGATGGATAGATGGATAGATGGATAGATGGATAGATGGATAGATGGATAGATGGATAGATGGATAGATGGATAGATGGATAGATGGATAGATGGATAGATGGATAGATGGATAGATGGATAGATGGATAGATGGATAGATGGATAGATGGATAGATGGATAGATGGATAGATGGATAGATGGATAGATGGATAGATGGATAGATGGATAGATGGATAGATGGATAGATGGATAGATGGATAGATGGATAGATGGATAGATGGATAGATGGATAGATGGATAGATGGATAGATGGATAGATGGATAGATGGATAGATGGATAGATGGATAGATGGATAGATGGATAGATGGATAGATGGATAGATGGATAGATGGATAGATGGATAGATGGATAGATGGATAGATGGATAGATGGATAGATGGATAGATGGATAGATGGATAGATGGATAGATGGATAGATGGATAGATGGATAGATGGATAGATGGATAGATGGATAGATGGATAGATGGATAGATGGATAGATGGATAGATGGATAGATGGATAGATGGATAGATGGATAGATGGATAGATGGATAGATGGATAGATGGATAGATGGATAGATGGATAGATGGATAGATGGATAGATGGATAGATGGATAGATGGATAGATGGATAGATGGATAGATGGATAGATGGATAGATGGATAGATGGATAGACAGATAGACAGATAGACAGATAGACAGATAGACAGATAGACAGATAGACAGATAGACAGATAGACAGATAGATATATATATATAGATAGATGGATAGACAGATAGATAGATAGATGGATAGACAGATAGACAGATAGACTGATAGATATATATATAGATAGATAGATAGATAGATGGACAGACTGATAGACAGATAGACAGATAGATATATAGATAGATAGATAGATACATAGATAGATAGATAGATAGATAGATAGAACATATCCAGACTTATAATCCATGTGTAGCAAGTTGAGGAAGATAATCTCAAAACCATGGAAGAGTTTGGTAGAAAGAAGTCTAATAAAACAAAGTATGAGTCCGACCAACAAAAGACCAAAAACATGAACTAGTCCTCTTTTCAGAAAAGGTCGCTTGCACCTGCTCCATCATCATCTATTGCGCCTGCACCAATGAATAGTGGTGATTTCAAGAAACAGTACTCCCAGAACATCAAAGCCTGACCTACTCAATCTCAGTGTAGTGTGGCACAATGGGCTAATTGGATCGCTACATGTGCTAAGTATGGTAGAAACCACCTAGGAGTGTGTTGTGATGGCTCTAGTGGTAGCATCAAGTCGTGTCAGATAGTTCACTTCATGAGTGAGTTTCCTATGAACAATAAGGATAATGGGGGAACTAGAGCCCGATCCTTTTAAGTGGCTCCGGCAAACAGAGCTGCTTCGAGGGGAGCTACTTTAGGGGCAGACATAGGAGCAAATAGTTTGTGTGCTATAACCAGTCACTAAGACCAATAGAATTCATCAAATGCTATAAGTGGTATGATCAAAGTCCTTACTCTTTATGTTTATACATTACTTAATCTGGGTGCGAGTCAATCTTTTGTGACTCCTTATGTAGCTATGAGGTTTTCTGTTCTTCCCGAATGACTTCTTGAGCCCTTCAATGTTTCCACACATGTTGGTGAGTCTATTCTAGAAGAGAGAGTTTATCGTGATTTTACTATCTCCTTTAATCACAAGGACACCATGTCTAACTTGGTTGAGTTATGCATGGTGGACTTTGATGGTATTCTAGGTATGGAGTGGCTTCATGCTTGTCTTGCCTCAGATTATTGTAGAACTTGTGTAGTCAAGTTTCAATTTTCCAATGAGTCTTCTTTAGAGTGGAGGAGTAGTTTAGTAGTGCCTAAGGGTCATTTTATTTCATACCTTAAGGCAAGAAAGTTAGTCTGAGTTAATGAATCAAGTGTTGAGGCACCTCTTATTCAATCAGTTGCAGGTGGGAGTAAGTTTCTATATGTCTTTCTAGACGATATAATCGGAGTCCTTCCTAAGAGAGAATAGACATTGGCATAGATATTCTTCCTGATACTCAACTATCTCTATTCCTCCATATAGAACAACTAAGTTAAAAGAGAAAAAAGAGCACTTGAGAGATCATTGAGACAAGGGTTTCATTCGACCTAGTTTGTCACCTTGGGCACTTTGATTTTATTTGTGAGAAAGAATGGTTCCCTTAGAATGTGTATTGATTACTGTTAGTTGCATAAGGTCACCATAAAGAATAAGTGTCCCTTTACGTGAATTGATGATATTTTTTTTTATCAACTTTAGGTTCCACTTGATTCAATAAGATAGACCATAGGTCTAGTTATCATCAGTTGAGAGTAAGAGAAAGTGACATCCCGAAGACAACTTCCTGGACCTATTATAGTCAATATGAGTTTCTTGTCATGGCTTTTGGTTTGATTAATGCTCCTATAGTGTTCATGGATCTTATGAACATAGTGTTTAAGCCGTATCTCGATATGCTTTTGATTGTATTCGTCGATAACGTATTGATTTATTCGATGAATGAGGAGGATCATGACAGTCATGTTAGAGCAGTTCTCCCACTCTTAAAGATAGAGAGTTGAATGCAAAATTTTGTAAGTGTGAGCTTTAATTGAGTTTCTGGTGTTCTTAGTCCACATTGTGTCTGGTGAAGTTATTTGAGTTGATACTCAAAAGATTGAAGCAGTACAGTTCTGTCCCATACCCACGTCTCTAACTAACATAAGCACTTTCTTGGGGTTTGTTGGTTACTATAGGAGGGTTGTTGAGGGATTTTCGTATATTTCATCCGCTTTAACTAAGTTGACTCAGAAAATGACTAAGTTTCAATGGTTTGAATCTTGTGAGAAAAACTATCAGGAATTGAAAACTCGGTTGACCATTACTCTAGTGTTTACCCTACTGAAGAGTCCAAAATGCTTTGTTGTTTATTGTGATGCATCCAGAGTTAGACTTGGTTGTTTATTTATGCAAAATGGTAAAGTTATAGACTATGACTCTAGACATCTTAAGATTCACGAGTAAAATCACCCGACTTCTGATCTCGAGTTGGAAGCGATGATGTTCGCTTTAAAAATCTTGCATCACTATCTATATGGTGTTCATGTGAATGTATTCACTAAAAACAAGAGTTTTCAGTACATTTTTAGTTAGAAGGATCGTAATCTCAGGCAAAGGAGGTGGTTAGAGTTTCTCAAGAACTATGACATGAGCTAACTATATCACATGGCAAGGATAATGTCGTTGCTTATGCTTTGAGAAGGTTGTCTATGGAAGTACAGACCATATTGAGGAAGGGAAGAAGGAAATGGCTAAGGATGTTTGTAAACTTCTCTTTTGGGAGTCCGTCTATTATATTACAACAAAGGTGGAGTTGTGGTGAATGGGGCTGAATCATCACTAGTGTCTGAAGTAAAGGATACACAAGACCAAAGCCATATATGTTCATAAGCAAAAAGGTGATGAATTTTAAACAATAGGGAAGATGGTGTATTAAAAAAATATCAAGGTAGATTGTGTACCAAAGGTGGATGAGCTTCCAAGAGAGGATCATGGAAGAGGCTCATAGTTCTAGATAGTCTATCCATCCAGTTCCACAAAGATGTGTCAAGACTTGAGAGAAGTCTATTAGTGTAGTAGTATGAAGCGGTGCATTGTAGAGTTTTTTGCTAAATGCCTAAATTGCAAACAAGTAAAGCTAGAGCAACAAAGGTTGATAATATTTAGGAGAGGCTAAAATTAGCACAAAGTCGTCAAAAATCCTATACATATGTAAGAGAAGAGACTTATAATTTTAGGTTGATAATTGAGTTTACTTTAAGGTTTCACCCATGAAGGGTGTTATGAGATTTGGTAGGAAATAGAAGCTCAATCCCCGGTACAATAGTATTTACAAGATATCCAAGAGGGTTGAAAATATATCTTATGAGTTGGAGATACCTTTAGAATTAGCAGTAGTTCATCCAGTGTTCCATGTACCTATGTTAGAGAAGTGGTTAGGATATCCTTCACCCAAAATTTGATGCGTCCAAACCTACACTTCAAATAAAAAATGTAAACAGTCGCTGTCAATTTACAGAAGTCAACTGAAGTTGAGGTCGATCCCATAGAGAATTCCTTAACAGATTATGTTTTACTATCACCTTTATCCAATTGCAGTTACTATCTCCTAATGAATATAGACAGAAAGTAAAATTGGGTATAAATGGCCAGTAGAAATTACTAAAACATAGGACCAAAGTTAATAGGTCTGATGCATAAACTACAACGATGTGTGAGTTGTTCAGTTAATTAAGAGAAACTAGGTCAGTTTTCACTATGACGACAACTATGAAACTCTTCTGCAATTTGAGTTTCAAGCAATAAGAAGTTAACAAAACTCAGGAATAAGCTTTATCTAACGCTTCTTAGCATTGTTAGACGATGTTCATTTATATTCTCTCTAACTACAAATGATTCTTGCACTAAGAACTTGCTAATATTGGCATGAAGTGAAAGTTATCTTCTCTTGAACTCCACCTTTAACCTCAATTTCATAAGTAGATTCTACATTTTTCCTACAAGTGTTTCTCTCTCGAAAAAACACTTGATACAGGCTCTTCTAAAGGGTGCACTCGTTAGACTAAATCATGATCAAAAGCTTTGACCTACAGCATGTAAACATAGACTGCTTTATCAGATTCATAGTGTCATCATAGATCCCACACACTTGGTCAAAATGTTTAGTGCCTCATAATTTCACGTATAAAACAATTAATATAAAATGAGCACATAGGTCTAAATACTTACGAAGTCAACTTGCAACTCAAAAACCACATTGATAATCAAATAACCAAACTTCCTTTGTTACAAAGTAATTCGAAACTTAGAAACCAAGAAACTATAGAGTTCTCTATTCTCCTCCTTTGTAAAATTTTAATAATAAAAATAATACCCTGAAAACGACCTAAATAAATCCCAATAAAAGGTTATAAAAAGATACCTAATAAAACTAAGACTGCATTGTCGACCTCTTTCACGGCCATCGTCACGACCCGTGAAAGGCTTTACGATCCGTTAATACCTTCGTGGTCTTTCCTTAGAGCATCCCACGATTGGGTCTTTTCATTAGCTTCTGGATTCAGCATGACGGACTAGCTCACAGACCATAAAAAAGACCATGGTCCGTGAAGTTGTCCGTGGTCTTGCCTTCAACTTTCCCAAAACCTGGACTTTCAACCTGCTCTCTGGAATCTTGTTCACGAGCCGAACCACAACCGTCAAAGTGATCACCGTCTATGAAGTTGTTCGTGGTCTTCATTTCAACAATATAAAAATCTGGAATCTCACCTTGCTCTCTAGAATCTAATTCATGAGCTTGACCACGGACCGTCAAAGGGTTCAAGGTCCGTGAAGTTTTTGTGGTCTTCAATTCAACTCTCTCAAACGTGGGTCTTCATTATCTAGCCACTGCAATCACATTTCACTGTCAACCTCACGGTACGTGCAGTGGACTACACACCGTCAAAATAGTCGTGATTTTCACTTTTTTCCTTCTTTTTTCAATATCTGCCTGACGCTTCCTGCATAATCAACAAACACATCAAATCATACAAAATACACCCGATTCTAGTATTAGTTCCTTGTTTCTAAGTGATAAAAGTACCAGGATATCATGGTACATCAACACCCTCAACTTAGAACCATTACTTGTCCTCAAGTGATGACACCAACAATACACCTACTTCTCAAAACCTTTTCAGACCGTTTACACTATTCAACAACTATTTTCAGGATATTTTGTATCCCAATTCTCTGAATCTAACATGTAAGGATCTATATATGACATCTCATTACTTACAGTCAATCATGCCTATGTCTGTGAATTATCAGCTTACCTAATCCACTCTCAAAAGCATCAACTCACACCAAAGAAGTTCCTCGCTCAGAATGGTTAGGACTAAGTACTACGCTCACGCTCTCAAAGGATTTCTAGCACTAACAACAACTACCATATGCTTGACCTCGTTTACTATGCTCTATCTTTCAGAAAATTGGAATAGGATCACTGCAGGGGTTTTATTGGCTTGAACATAGGCTCGAGGCTAAGGAAAGCATATCTGGATATCCGATTTCCTGAGTAACTAATCTCTTGGTTTCCCAAAGTTTTGTTTTCACAATTCCTATTCTAATTGAATTTTTATTTTCTTTCTTTCTTTCATCCAAGCAGCCACACCATATTTTTTTTCTTTTTTTTGATATACCACTTTGCATTTCAGCTTGCTGGTTGAACTATCTTTTTCCTGTTCGGGTTGCACTCATCCTCAACTTAGGCTTTTTATCTGAGTTTTGACAATGTACTCTTGGGTAAACCAATGTTGTGAACTATTTTGGGTGAGAATAAAGATCTATTCCAGGCTCAAAATGGGTTCAAGTGGTAAGCTTTTTATTTGGTTCTTTTTGTTTCGGCTTTCACTAGAATATGACAAACATAGCCTATTGATCCTTTCCTACCCAATACTCCTCGATTTCAAGCAAGACTACTCAGGTAAGTTCTAGTTTTCGCTCATACTGATAGACATCAATCAAAACTCACACACACCTACACATGATTACATTATCAAGTTTCTTAGTTCACCAATTTATCATTCGAATTCTGCAATGTTCAATAAGTTAGTATCTAGAATGTCATATAAATATCCTAACCATCAAACCCATGTTAAGAATCGGTTGTTCATTTTATTTACTGATTGGCAGCTGCATATTTATACCTAATTAATATTATAAAAAAAGTTAAACAGACAGAGACAAACTCCATTTTCTAACATCTATGGAAGGTTTCTCAACCACCCCCTCCCCACAAGAAAGGAATTTGACCTCAAAGTCGATATAGAGTGATAACCATAAAGGACTATGAGGAGGGGCCATACTTATGACGCTCTAGGCACCGTTCTTTTGATCAGCAATGGAAACCTTATAAGCAAATGCCTGCTCAGAACTGAGTAGTGTAGTGAGTACATCAGACACCGTAGTGGTGGGTGTTGCACCTTCAGTGTGGGCAGGTGCTCCACTCCCATATGCCCTAGCTAACATGGCTTCTTGTTGTCCTTTTTCGTGAGTTGTTTGCGAGCTTTCTTTTCTGTTTGTGCCTCTAGTATTGGGTGAAGCAAAATATCCTCTTCAACATAACGAGCCTTACGCTTTCTCGCTTTGGACTTAGCGGGTGGTACTTCTCCCCAAACTTTATCAAGTGATTGGTGGTATCTCTTATTGCTACTTTCATATTAATTTGAGTTGAGGTGAGTATTTCTTTCGTCCTTGTCAGTTCAGATAACTATTATTTTTCCTTTTCCCCTTGCATACTCATACATTTACATTACATCAAGGGATTCAGAGTCATCAACTTGCTCTTATTTGATACCATTTGCACTCAAATTAGCTTTAGCGAGCCTCCTTTCTTTTCGGGGGTTCCACATTTATGTTTCAGTTTTGTTAAAATGTCGTGGATCTTGTCCCTACATCTATCGTAGTATTTAGAAGTTTCATAGTCATTAGTCGTTGAGGAGTATTTCACTATTTTCCCTGTGGTGTTTTGAGACTTTGTGTTGCTTTCTTATGTTATTTTGAGTATTTCTTAACATACTTTGACATAAGTTGTTGTTGAGACCTTATGAGTTAAATATTCAAACTTAAATTCTTGTTTCGTTAAGTAACTCTTCCGCTGATTAGTGAACCAGGTCAACAGTTTTCTTGGGGACTAGTGATGGTTCTCGAGTCCCGACCACATTCAGGGTGTAGCCTCGGGGTGTGACATTTTTCTTATTTTTGGAGGTACGTCATTTTCCTTAAATTTGAGGAAAATTAGTTATTTGGAAAATATTTTCAAAATATTTATCCCAACCAAACATGATAAAATTAGAATATATTTTTCAGAAAATGTTTTCTTTCATATTAAACGCATCCTTGATGATTAATATATGAATAGTTTAAAATTAAAATTTTCATTAAGTGCAAATAAATTAGGGCATACTAATATCGTGTGTCTGATTTACAAATTTAGTTATGCATATTTGAAAGGAAATGTAATTATTTTTTACAAAATAAATGCACATGACTATCTTCTATTTACATAGTATTAGAAGTTCTGAATTTAAATAAATAAAATTAGAAACTTAAAATTATTATTTTTTTACATATTTATCTAATAAAAGACACCCCTCCGTCTCAATTTATGTGACACCTTTCAGATATCGAGATTTAAACAAGTCTATAATTGACCGTGAATTTTTTATATATATTTTAAATATTTTGAATTGTCAATTATTGTTACTTATAATATTATTTACTTAGTTTACAAATATTTAAATTTCATTTTTAAAAAATTGAATATTTTATGCACAAATTCTCGGTTAAACTTAAATATTTTGACTCTGAAAAAAATAAAAAGTGTCAGATAAATTGGGATGAGGGAGAGTATAACAATTAGAACATCAAATGAATTATTTTAATGTTTTGTTGTGGGTTTATTATACATTTTATATTTTCTTTAGTTAGATATTTAGTTTTTCCATTGCATTTTGTTTTATTTAGTATGTTACGTATTACATAAATTAAGTTCAACCATGTTGTATTATTAAGTTATACTACCTTTCAGAACATTTAAATGACAAAAAAAGGGGAATAAAAGACAAATATAGTGAAAATATGTATAAAAGACAATATTCGACACCATCTTTTTAGGTTTTATCAACACAATATGAATTAATTAGAAAATTATTCAAAAACTATTTCAGAACCAACCGGAGAAATTCCCTTGACCTTTCCCTTCTTTTTTTCATAGGGCTATATTCCCTCACCCCAACTTATGAAATTTTAGGGCTTAACTGAAACAATTCCCTCTTTTCATCATCTTCCATATAGAGTAAGTTGTCGAATTACTGAAAAAGGTTAGTAATTTGTAATTCGCTTTTTTGATTTCTCATAAAGTTCGTACCCAAATTATTTTTGTGATATGTTGATAACTGGTGTAGGATTCTAGAAACCGGATTTTAGGCCTTCAGCAACCAGAAATGACTTATAGCAACCAAAACCTCTGTTATTTAAATTGTGAAATTTAGCTCTGGACTTCAAAATGTGGTTTCTTGAGCTTGGGAGCTCTGATTGAGGCAATTCAAATTGTTGGGGGTCTGTGTTGGTTGTTGATACACGTTAGAGTTTTAGGGAAGTGTTGGAGGCTCTCTGTTTGCGGAATATTCTGCTCGAAGGGTCTACCATCTCTCTTTTGTTTTCTTCAGTTGGTGTTTTATTTGTATGTGGTTGTTCCGGCTGTTTAAGGCATGGAATTGAGCCTCGATTTGGGTAATGTCTATATCTTCTCCCCCAGGGCCTACCCCCAACCTAGAGTAGCTAGGTGGGGAAGTGAAATCAATCCTTTTACATACATAGGCTTCTCGGGTAGGAAATGGGCCACTTCAAATAGGTTCATTGCTCCGGCCCAAAATACAATTAATCCAGCATGGGCTACATGAGCCCCTAGTAGTTTACTGGGTAGATTGATAAGTTGGTCATTCCCGGCCCACCAAGAGAACCTGTGGCTTCTTGGTCACGACCATCTAAGGCTAAAGTTCTATTCAAGAGCGTTTCCACGTGGTAGAACCTCCACAGGGATTTAAGGTTTTCATGAGGCTGATCTTGAGCCGCCATCATTTTTTCCCTTTTTTGTGTCTGATACCATATAATCTTTTTCAAGATCGATTTGATATTTTGAAAAAACAGGTCTCAAATTTCCTTTGTTTTCTATATCTGATCCACGCTCTCTTTGACTTGGGGGTTCTTTTGATTCTTGACTTCGATTCTTTATTTTTATTTTTTTATTTGATGGTAGAAAAAAATTTTATTTTTGGTTTTTATTTTGGCTAACAGTTTCATTTGTATTCAAATTAAAAAGAACGAATTTTCTTGGTATAATTCATGGTTTTATTTTATAGACATTATAAAGTAGTACAAATTCTAGGAATAACCAAAATTCCAGATTCCATATGGGACGATTGAATATTTTTTCATTCATTCCCATCCAATCAAAAAAGAATTTTTTCAATTTTTTTTGAGTTTTTTCTGGATATTGGTGAGTTGTCAGATAAAAAAACCCTTTTGTCTATTATGAATTATTTGATAATCATTAATACCAATTTTAGTATTTGGATTATTGTTGGTATCGTTCTTAGCCCAGGCCTTTTGTCTAAGAGAAAAATGGATAATTTTCCAATCAAAATATTTTCTACCGAGATTTCTTTCTCTATCTAGAATATTGCCTTTTCTTAGATAATTATTCATATAGGAGGAATCAATGCAATTTAGGAGGAATCAATGAGAGGACATCAATTCAAATCTTTGATTTTCGAATTGAGAGAGATCAACAATTCTCACCATTTCTTAGATTCATGGACCCAATTCATTTCGTCTTTTTGGTCTCATTTAAAATATAATAGTAAAGGGAAAAGACTTCTCTTATAGAAAATACTTATATACAATTATATAGAAAATACTTATATACAATTATATACAAAATATATAAATACAGAAATCGTCGTAAGAAGGGGATGTAATTTTTTTCTGTTTTAAGAAAAGGAAAATCTTATTTCCCGAATCATTGGTACAATCTCGGTAAGGCTTTTAGAACGTTTTGGCAGAGTCTATTTTTAGATTTCTAGTGTATTCCCCATATTCTTATTTTGACTAAATTTTGTATATGTTTCCAATTGTTGCAATTTTACTGTCTAAACATCCATAATGACGTTGTGATTGATACTATATAGAGTGGGGGTGTTCGAAGAAGTTTCAAAAATGGATAGATCGTGTGTGGTTGATTTGGAGCACTCGTGATTGGCTTTGAGGTAGGCTTTCATCGATTTTCTTGACTGAGCTTCTTAACTAATGCCTAGTATATATGTTATGTAATTTTGGATTGTATTTTCCGTGTCTTTAGCTTGCGTCTTCTTATTCTGTCTTCTTTTGATTTGGTAAAAACCTTTGGTTTAGTGTGGGTGTTGGGAATGTTGGTTTCCCTTGTTTCCACCATTGTGGTGTGTTTTTGTAGTGATGTTCTTGTTTAATAGGTGATAGACTAGCTTTGCCAGAATTGTGTTTTGTGTGTTGTAGAGCCTAGTTGTAATATTGCTAGTTTTTAGAGTTTTGTTTGGTAGTTGGCATTTTTTAGTGTTTTACGCCTTAGTCTTTTCTCGATTATGGAGTTGTATTTTTTCTCATTCAGCTACTTTTGGATTCTTCTCTTCTTGTGGTCTTGGGGTTTGGTTATGGCTAGATGGAAGTTGGAGGTGTGATCCCTTGTTGCGCATGGATTAGTTGTTATGTTGGTTCTTTATTTTTGTGTAATATCTCCGAGGCTAGTGTATTATTTAGTGTTTGAATGGTGGTGTTCGCTGGGGGTTTCAGTTTTTAGCTCTATTGGGAAATGGAAATTTGCTAAGAAGGTTCATATTCAAGATGGGGTCAAGGAAATCATGGAACCGATGAGTTGGTTATAATTTAGGATACGTGGTTCGCTTTGTAAAGCTTAGTGTCTTGCGGTGTTCATTATTAGAAGTTGGTACCCCAAAGCCACTATCGATCAGTTGAATATGCTAATACGCTGCATGTTGACCTGGTTTCCCTCATAGGTTGGTATAGATCTGAGGTAGCAGAAGTAGCTTTTGGACTCGTGGTGTTGATTTTTTCAAAAGCTCGTTTGCTTGATGTAGGTCCTTGGAGCTGGACTCTATGTCGTTCGTTGGATAGCATCCTTTATATTAGCTGTTAGAACAAAAATACTCAAAAAACTGATTTGAAGAACAAAAATAGAGTGAACTTATGAAATTCTAGCTATGTATTAATTTGTAGAAGGTCTGAATTTATACAAGGAGAAAACATTACCATTTCCTATCTTGTAGTCACTTACAAAGTGGATGTTAAAATTAAATAAGAAGATGTGTCACTAACTACCATAAAACGGTCCACTAACAACCATAAATTTGGCCACTAACTTCAGAATGTTGAGCAATAAAAGTTGACTAAGTCTAGCTAAAAAATTAAAAGCACCAAACAGAAATAAGTAATAAAACAGTAAAAGTAATAAACTGGAAAAATGTCAATTGTCTAACAATCCTCCTTGGCATTTTTGTGGTAAACACCAATTCTTTGCCTTAGATCTTAAAACCTTTCCTTTTGCAATGACTTTGTGAAAATGTCAGTTAGTTGGTTCTTAGATGAACAATGAACAATGACCAAGCAACACTTCATTAGATTGGTGGACTTCTCTAATAAAATGAAACTTAATCGTGATGTGCTTAGTTCGACCATGAAGCACTAGATTTTTTAGATCAAAACTGCTGAATTATTGTAACACATTATCTTGGTGTGCTCACATGTTTGCACTCTTGCATTTTGCCTGTTTAAAATATCCGAAATGTATTTCTGCTGGCATATGAAAATTTCATCACTAAACTGCAACACTTCCATGCAAAGAAAGTACTTCATGACTCCTAGATCAGTCCATTCAAAGATTTTCTCCATTTCATCCTTGAACCTTTGGATTAGTTCAATTTTGCTTCCAGCCACAAGCATGTCATCCACATAAATTGAGATAATTAAGGACTCACTTGCAGTGACTTGCACAGACAAAGTAGCTTCGCTTTGACTTCTACAAAAGCCAAGTTGGATTAGATAATTGTCCATCCTTTCATACCATGCCCTTGGGGCTTATTTTAGGCCACAAGGCCTTGTTTAAGAGATAAAATTGATCCACTTTTCCAGGAGTTGAGAAACCATCAGGCTTCTCTACATAGATCTCTTCAGCAAGAAAACTATTAAGGAAAGACAATTTATCATCAAGTTGATGAATCTGCCAGGAACTATGAGATGCAAATGCAAGAATAAGCTTGATTGTGTCATACCTTGCTACAAGAGCAAGTCTTACCTTGTAATCCACTCTATATTGTTGTGTGTATCCCTTCACCACCAATCTAGCCTTATCTTTGTAAATTGTTCCATCAGGATTGAGTTTTGTCTTGAAAATCCATTTTAAATCAATCACCTTGCGAATTCTAGGTTTGTCAACAAGATGCTAGTTTTTGGTATTCTCTATCATGTCTAGTTCATCTTGAATAGATCTCCTCCATGCCTGAGATTCTTGTTCTTCAATATAGGTTGTTGGTTCAGAGGTAACGAATTTACTTCATAGACAACTTTTAAGGATCGAGTTCCCCTCATTGGTCCATCATCCACTAGTTCATCTTCTGAAAGTTGAGGATGCTCTTTTGAAAACTAATAAAAATAAGAGTTCTTCTGATTTTTCCAATCCCAACCAGTTGTTTCATCAAACTTCACTTCTCGACTGAGAATTAGTTTTTCTAATTTCAAACAGAAAATCCTATAACCTTTAGATGAACTATAGCCCATAAGTATGCCTTTATGAGCCTTGTTGTCAAGCTTACTCCTCTTTCTTTCTAGAGTTCGACAATAACATATACACCCAAAGATTCTACGATGTTGTACTGATGGTTTTTTCCCAAGATTCATATGGATCATGTCTTGTAAGGCCTTAGTAGGCAATCTGTTTCAGCAAATGTACAGAGGTATTGACTGCCTCCGCACAAAACTTATTTGGGATCTTTCTTTCGAGCAAAAGACATTTGGCAATCTCCATTACTGTCATGTTATTCCTTTTAGACACACCTTTTTTATGGAGTGTATGGTACGTCGATTGGATTTCAGTACGTGTGCTATTACAAAACTCCATAAATTGAGAAGAAGTATATTCTGCTCCATTGTCAGACCTTAAAGCCTTCATACTAATATTACATTGGTTTTCTTCTAATGCTTTAAGTTGTTTTAAAGCATCAAAGACTTCACTTTTCAGTCTTATGAAATAAACCCAACACATTCTGTTGTAATCATTAATAAAGAGGAGAAAGTATTTGTTACCACTCAGTGAATTTGTTTTCATTGGGCAGGAACATCCGCATGAATGAGTTGAAGTTTCTGGTTAGCTCTCCACACTTGCTTTTCTTGAAATGTCAATTTTGTTTTCTTTCCCTGCTGGCAGCTTTCACAAACTTGAGCATTAGAAAGATATTCAGGCATATTTTTCATTAGTACCTTCTTTTTCATATTTACGATGTTTCTCAGATTAAGTGACCAAACCTTTTGTGCCATAGGTTTGTACATGTTTGTGAAGTAATAGTGTAAGCCAGCTCAGTTATTCTCTCCCAATCAACTGAAAACATAATGTTGTTCATCTTGACATAATATAACTCTACTCCATAAGGGTCAGAAATAACACATTCACGATTCTTAAAATGCAGAGAATAATTATTTTCAAGCAGTTGTCAAATACTTAAAAAGTTTTGACTCATATCATGTGTGTGCACAACATCGGGAATAGTTTTGATACCTTATATTGTTGAGATAGACACTATACCTATGTTGTTGACTTTTACTACCTCACCGTTTTCCACTTTTACTTTAGATTCATAAGTATCATCGAGGAATTTGAATAACCTAGCATCATTGCACAAGTGATGTGTGCAACCACTGTTAAGAAGCCATGAATCAAAGGATTTATTGATTCAAAAGTATGAAACTACAAAGACTTACACATAATGTTTATTTGCAGCTTCTGCAACTTGTGCTTGCAAAGCACCAAAGGCCTTTGCCCTTGATTTTCATTCCTTGGATATGTGTCCCGTCTGCTTAAAGTTGCCGCATATAACATAGACTCTCCACCAGCAGTACTTCTACAGATGTGTATTTCTCTTACAATGTTTGCACGAAGGGAACTTCTGCTTCACATCTCCACTATTGTTTCCTCCATCATGCTTGCCCTTATTCTTTTGGTTGAATTGTTCTTTTCCTGTTTTGCTTTTGTACAAATAAAGCTCATTCATTTAACTTTTCCCTTCTAATATTCCTCCTTTGCTCTTGTTCTTGAAGAGTACTCATTAGTTCACCTAATGAAATTTTGTCCAAGTCCTTGAATTCTTCAAGAGAGCCTTAAGAACTTTCTACATAATTCATTTGTCTGTATATTCTTCTCCAAGACGTCTAATGTTATTAACAATTAAGAAGATTTGATCAGCATACTTATTGATAGTTTCATCCTCCTTCATATTTAAGGACTACAACTCACTTTTTGGGTTCAACACTTACATTTGACGTATTCTATCGCTGCCTTGATATTCTTCTTTCAACTTATCCCAAGTCTCTTTTGCAGTTTTGCAAACCATGATTCTATATAACACAAAATATGCCACAACATTATGCATAAGCGACTTGGATTTAGATTTCTTTGCCTTTTATTCGCTGTTGGATTTGATCTGATCCAAGGAAGGATTTGCTGGTATAGAATCAAGTGGATTATCTTCCGTCACACTTTCCCAAAGTTCATAGGCTTACTGAAAAGCTTGCATCTTCACAGACCAAATTTGGTAATTTTCAACTGTGAAAGTGAATGGTGGGTTTAAAGTTAGGTTATTGGATGCCATTTGTATTGTAGGTTATAGTTTTTTGGTCCTGTAAGATCAACTAGAGGCTCTTGTACCACTGTTAGAACAAAATACTCAAGAACCTATGATGAATTAGCACATTTGCCTGCATTAAGAGCCATTAGACCATAGTACCAATCTTAGCATCAATAAGGTAAGGCCCAAAATACGTGGTTACAAGTTTTATTAAAGTTCCTAACAGCTACAAAAACATGTTTGTAAGGTTATAATTCCATACATGCCTATTCTCCAATAGTGAAAGCCTTGTATGATCTATGTTTATTTTCTAGATCCCTCATTCATTTTTATGCCCTCTCTATATGCAACTTGATAGTTGTGTGATAGCCTCTCTAGTTGCCAAAGATCTTCAACCATGTCAACAGCGGACTCACCAACCAAATAAGGAAGGTGTAAAAGGGGGCTTTTGACCATAGAGAACCTCGTAACGAGTACCTTTAATGGTAGTTTGATATGTAGTGTTATACGCAGACCATTCTTTTAGACAATCTGAACAAAAACACCGCAATTATGCCTCCAGTGTTCTATTAAATACCTCCATTTGACCATAAATTTGGAGATGGTAAGCATTAGATCTTTGAAGTTTCACCCTTTGTAGAGTAAATAATTTCCACCATAATGAACTCATGAAAAAAGGATCTCTATCACTGGTCATATTACTGGCATGCCATGCAACTTAAATAGATTATCAAAGAAGCTTTGAGCAATAACCTGGGCAGGGTAAGGATGTCATAGGCTGATGAATTGACAAAACTTGCTAAGTCTATCTACTACCACCAGAGCAACTTCCTTTCCTCTAGACTTGGTAAATCCTTCAATAAAAAATCAAGGAATATATTTGTCCAAACACCCTCAGGGGCATCACATGTAATGATTTTAATAAACTAGGTGAAGCCCCAACATCATACTTATGCTTCTTATCACATCTGTTAATGAAGTCCCCAGTGTCTTGAATAAGGCCCTTCCAATGAAATAGTAATTTATTATCTTGATAGTGGCATTTATTCCTGAGTGCCCTCCTTGAGGTAAATAAGTCATAAATCTATAATAGTTCTTCTCAAGTTAAGTTGATTTCCCACTACAAGTTTGCCTTTCCATCTCAACTCTCACTACACCAAGTATAAGACTTGAAAGGTTTCACCGGCAACTTGGCAATTTTCTCCTTTAAATTAGGATCAGAACCCATGTTTTCTTAATCTGCAGGAACAAAGCACACAATTGGAACGTTTCATTAAAGAAAACAAATGTTTCACATGAGCAACCATATTCCTATTGTAAATTAGTATGTCATCAAAGAATATTGAAATTGACTTCATTAAATGAGGTTTGAACACAACATTCATGATAACTTGGAAGGATGATAGGAGCATTGTTCAATTCTAAGGGCATGACTAAAAATTTTTAGTTGCCTTGATGAGTTTTAAATGCAGTCTTATCAGAATCACCTTCAGCTATTCTCAATCTGTTGTATGTTGCTCTCAAGTCAAGTTTGGATAAAACTTGAGCAGCCCCACCCACCC
>NC_028641.1:64087492-64091638 GCF_001406875.1 Solanum pennellii
ACCCACCCCAATTCATCTAAGAGAGTTTCCGCTATTATAGGAATTGAAATTTTATATTTAATGATCATTTCATTAAGGTCTCCATAATCAATACAAATCCTTCCAGTCCTATCCTTTTTCCACTAACGCCACAGGTGATGCATAAGGTCTAGTACTATGTTGTATCACACCTTGATCCAACATTTGTAATAATTTCTCAATAATGTTTTTTTTAACTCCAGGATATTTGTAGATTCATTTACTAATAAGAATAAATGCTTTTTTAAGAGGAGTTATGTGAACAATGACCCCTTATGTAGTGGCAGTGAAGTAGGCATTTAAAAAAATGTAAAACAATATTGCTCTATAGTCCAGATAAAGCTCTTTCAATCTCAGTACCTTTAGTAACTTGTACATCATTGGAATGTCCTTAAGCTGAGTGCCAGCACCTCTTAGGACATGTTTCTTCCCTGCTACACAAATTCAACAGATTTGTTTTTTAAATAAAACAAGATTCTGCCTATGGTCCTCAACTACTGCAGTCCAAATACAATGTCCACATCTCCTAGAGGCATCAGTAGGAAATGTGAAGAAAAAAATGTTCCTTGTACCCTTCTTCCATCTGCCACCCTTATAGAGTGTTCAATGGTAGTAACTGATTTACAGCCTATGGTGTTAGATACTTCTGAATGCCATCTAAAAACGAATTAGGAGATGGAATATCTATAATATATGTTGTCAAAGATTTTGATGCAAATCAGAGCTTTGTGGTGGAGCGGGATGCACAAAGTCAGACATATACTGCTCATGTCATTCATTTGAGTACAAAGGTTACCTTTGTTGACATGCTATTGTGGTTCTGCACATGTCTGGTGTTTTTAATATTCCTTCTAACTATATATTGTAATGCTGGACCAATACTGCCACGATCAGGCATTCCATTAGCGAAAATCTGAATGACGTGCAAGTAAGGTTTGTCGTTATAATGATTTATCAACGAGCAATAATATTGGATGAAGAGGGATCATTGACTCAGAAGGGCTACAACATTGCTGTTGGTGCCATTAAAGAAGTGTTGAAACAAATTTTAAGGAAACAGTCTTGCAGCTAATCTTAAATCAGATAGTAGTGCAACCCTTTCTATGGAAGTTGATGATGATGTATGTCAGTATAGAGTGTTTTCTTGGCATACATCATCAACTTGGATAGAAAGGGTTGCACTACTACCTGATTTAAGATTAGCGGCAAGAATGTTTCCTTGACATTGTTTTAACTTTTAAAGCGTTTAATGGTACCAAAAGCAATGTTGTAGCTCTCCTGAGTCAAGGATCCTTCTTCACCAAATATTATTGCTCGTTGGCACAAATCCTTAGAACGATAGACCTTATCTTGCATGTCATCCAGTCCTTCGCTGATGGGATGTCTGATCGTGGCAACATTTTGTTAGCATTGCAATATATTCTTTAAAGGAATCTGAAGACACCAAACATTTGAAGAACCACAATAGCATGTCTACAAAGGTAACCTTTGTACTCAAATGAATGGCATGAACAATATATGTCCGACTTTGGTGCATCCCACTCCACCACAAAGACCTGATTTGCACCAAAATCTTTGACAGCATATGTTATAGATGTTATGTCTTCTAATTCTTTTTATAAATGGCATGCATAGGCTTCTAAAAAAGAAAAAGAGCCCAGGGCTCGTTTCATGTGAGTGATAAGCATAAATAGTCTTGGGATAAAATTTAGATGTCTTGTTTATTTGACATGTTTGGGAAAAATTATCCCACCATGTAAAGCATAGTGATGGACAAATTATCCCATATACATGGTGGGATAAGTTATCCCAGGATAGTTTATCTTGGGACAACTAGTTCCCAACCAAACGACCCTTAGTGTATGACTCCTGGTGGGCATTCACATAACAATCACCGAAATGCTAATATTTGAGAATTGTATCAACACAACACATCTAACCTGAAAACTATTACAGTCATGCACCATGTCGGAGCATTAGATCTTTTATTTGTTGTAATATTTTGCCACCCCGAATAACAGCTGATGGTTTACTAGTATTCAATGCATGAAATCAAATAAAAAACAATTTTTAGTGCCTCAATTCTATATGCAGTTTACCACACAAGTAAAACTATGCTAATAAACCAAGCACTCACTGCAGTAGAACTCCCTATTTTAGTTCAAGACTAGGATCCAACAATTTTACGAACCACGTGAAGTATTAAGCTACTAAACTCATTGGTCAATCTCTTGATCTTATTTAATTCACCCAGTAGATCTTCTTATAACTACTCATAATCCAACAGATTAAGAATGATAGGCATTCTATCAGATCTCTTATTGGCCTCAAGATATTAACTAAATCACATCATCTGGTAATGTACTAATTGACTTTGCTTTTGCAAAGTAACATGCCGCTAAGACAACTCCGTGGAGTAATATCAACTTTAACAATAACAACTGCCCAAAGAATGAAAACAGAATAATATGATTAAGACATCAATGAATATTATCAGGGATAACAAGAGATCTCAAAAAGAGTAATTAAGTCTAACATGATATTTTTCATCATTAGGAACTCTAACAGTTGCATTTTCTTGCATATCCAAGTCTTAGATCCCCAAAACAAGAGTCTATACATTAACGAGTCAATTAATCTTAACCATTTCTAGAATTATGGTTCACTAAGCTGTGATCCTACTATTGTAAATCACATCAGCTAAAGCAAGCTTAATAGTTAAGGTATATGAGTATTACCCTTTATTAGATATCTAGGGAAATATACGACACCTTCTTCCTAGTAAGCGTGAAAGCTAGCATAGAATATATGTGAAAATAGATACATAAAAGAGAGACAAAAAAATTGAATTAGTATATTGAAGGCCCCTAAGTTTGCGGAGGTGGAGATCTCCCTGAGGACGTGATAGATACTTGCAAGGACCGGAACCACCAAAGGAACTTTCTCTCCATGAGTCATCAATTTTGCAACTTTGAAGACGCTAGCACGAACACAATCAGCCTTCTTGTTGGGAAAAACAAATTTGCAGACCCAACACGCAAGGAAAGCCACCAAATAAGTCTCATCTTTGAGTAATTCTTCCGTGCCTAGCTCGTAAAGGGGCATTTTCCTCTTTAGTTCGTGGTTAAAAAAACTCATGTCAATGTTCGCTGAATGATAATGAGTCATCCTTGGCGTTTTCTGGTTCTAGATGTCTTTAGGGAAGACTCAAATTTTCTTTGCCCTAGACCATAACTTTGTCCAATCACAAAAGGTAACTTCATCAATGACACCTTTTATTAGTCCGTAAAATGCCAAAACAAGTAAGAGCAGCTTCTAATGAAAAAAAGACTTGCCTTGGTCAATTTCATGAGTCAACTCCTTAGCGAGGGTATAGATTCATCATAAAAGGATCCATGAATAGGAAGGCCTCCGATGAAAGTAGAAACTAGATTACCTATTTATACACAAAGTATTAGTAGATTCCTACAACATTCCAACTATTCTGTAGTTGTATTCCTAAATAACATCAATTATGTAGAGGTTCTCCTATACATTCTATATAGATCTACGGTAATACATTCTAGTTTTGTTCATATGTTTTATCACTCCCCCACAAGTTGGTGGTTGGATTCTGTACCACTCCAAGCTTGGAGCTTGAGACATGAAACTGATCTTTAAGCAACGATTTGGTGACTATATCTGCAATCTGTTGCAATGAAGTTATGAACCTTGTCACCATAGCACCTTGGAAAACTTTTCCCGCACAAAATGATAATCAGGATCATCATGCTTCGTGCGAGCATGCATTACCGGATTAACTGTAAGGTGAAGGTCTCTAATATTGTCTGTGAACAACAAAGCAGGGTGAGACAACGAGATCCTAATATCCTTAAAAATGTACCCATGTGAGGTCAGGAGCTAAAGAATCTAACTAATAACAGATAGTATTAAATAATAGTATTAAATAATATTAGTATTTACTGTGTATTAATCCTAGTCCTATTAGTATTATTACTCCTTAATCCTAGTCCTATTAGGATTAGTACTCCTTCCTATATCTCCTATATATATCTCCCATGTATTCCCTTATTAGGTTAACACTTCAATACAATCAATATTCCTTCATGGTATCAAGAGCCAGAAAAC
>NC_028641.1:64094132-64094877 GCF_001406875.1 Solanum pennellii
CCCACAGCATCTCCAACCTGATCCGTTTTGGGTCCTTCCCGGCCACCCCCGAATCACCACCGCCCGTGCCACCCCTCAATACTCATCCCATGTTAACCCGTGGCAAAGCCGGTATCTTTAAACCCAAAACCTTTCAGGCTACCATACTACTAAATACACCCCTTCCCGATAGTGAACCAACAACCTACTCTGTTGCCTCAAAAAATGCTTATTGGCGTCATGCTATGAATGACGAGTTTAAGGCTTTGACCGATCAGAAAACTTGGGTTCTTGTACCTAAGCCCCATGGACGGCACCCAGTGGGCTGTAAATGGGTGTACAAAATTAAACACAATGCGGATGGCAATATTTCCAGGTACAAGGCTCGTTTGGTTGCTAAAGGCTACAATCGGGAGTATGGGCTTGATTACTCCGAGACATTCAGTCCTGTTATTCGGCAGGAAACCATTCGCCTGGTACTGTCACTAGCCGTGCGCAACAATTGGCTCATCATTCTGTTGGATGTTTCCAATGCTTTTCTTCATGGCATGCTTGATGAAACTATATACATGACGCAACCACCGGGCTATGTTGATCCCCGCTTCCCAAAACATGTTTGCAAACTCCAGAAGTCTCTATATGGGCTCAAGCAAGCCCCCGTGCTTGGTACACACGTCTGAAAACGTTCCTCCAGGGATTCGGCTTCACGTGTTGCGTACACGACACGAGTCTGTTTACTCGACATTCAGCACACGGTACAGTCATT
>NC_028641.1:64096947-64164086 GCF_001406875.1 Solanum pennellii
AAGGTCTCTCGGTCCTCGACTGAAGCTGAATACCGCGCCCTTGCTCTTCTTGCTGCTGAGACCATGTGGGTCACATATATTCTTCGCGAACTCCGCGCCACTCACACTGTTCCTGCTCTCTATTGTGACAACAAATCAACCATCTGTGTGGCCAAGAATTCCGTCCTACACACCAGAATGAAGCATGTTGATACCGATTGTCTCTTTGTTCGCGATGAAGTTCAGGCCGGCACCATGACTGTGCAGTATGTACCCACTGAAGAACAACCGGCTGATATTCTCACCAAGCCTCTCCCGAGCCGACAACACGATTACCTCAGTTCCAAGCTTCCGTTCGCTTCCGCTCAGCTCAGCTTGAGGGGGGATAATAACAGATAGTATTAAATAATAGTAATAAATAATATTAGTATTTACTGTGTACTAATCCTAGTCCTATTAGGATTAGTACTCCTTAATCCTAGTCCTATTAGGATTAGTACTCCTTCCTATATCTCCTATATATATCTCCCATGTATTCCATTATTAGGTTAACACTTCAATACAATCAATATTCCTTCACTAACAAACAATACTCAGCCTCTATGTTAGATCGAGCAACTATTTTTTGTTTCATTGAAGATCAACTAATGTAATTGGAGCCAAGGAAAATGCAAACTCCTGTGATGGATTGCCGAGAGATGGGGCAACCAGCCTAGTCAGCATCGGAGAACCCTATCAAGTTGAGATAAGATTTGGAGGAACTATGTAGATCGAGAACGGAAGCGCCAGCAATATAATGAAGAACATGTTTCATGCCAGACCAGTGAACTTTTGTCGGGAAATGTATAACTTAGGACAGAAGATATTTACATCAGCATGGCATATTTTAGTTCGAACAAGATTAAGATATAACTAAGAACTCACAATGCTTCTATATTTAGTAGCATGTACCATAGAACCAGTGAACTTATGGAGATTGTTAGTTCGAAGCTGATTTTAGATGTTAGTTTGAACTTGATATGAAGTTGTGATGATTTAACAAACTTATCCATCTAACAAGAAACCAGATCCTTGTTATTGGAACTGCTGACAGTGAGATGAATGATAAACTCAATTTGAGGTATATTTGCGTGTTATTATAAAAAATGAGGAAAATGTTACATTCTAGGTTTTTTGATGATCCTCACAAATGTAGGGACCTGGTCCCTAGCAGAGTGTTCTCGCCCATACTCAAATAAGGTAGAACTGTAAAGCTGACATGCCAGGTGGTAGGTGAAAAGTGCAGTGTCCTACACCAATAGAAAGAGCAGATAAGATTGTCTGTTTCAGTGACTCACAAACGAGGGGACCTGGTCCCTTTTTAAGTTCTATCGTCCAAATCCATTATTGGGAACAACTGTAAAGTTTTCATGTTAGAGGTTGGTGAGGCGTCAGCGTACTACACCAATCAAAACGAGCGCAGTTGTTTATCCAATGGTACATAACTCTTTATGGTTGACTTAGTCAACCTGACAAAAAACAAATAAAATTATTCATCCGAAGACAGAAGTCAGCCAGCAAGCCTTTTCAAGATCTCATATAGAAGTTTGCATGGGACCTGGTCCCCACAAGACTGTAATGTGAAAAGTTGAAAAGACAGCTATGAGAAAAGCTGACACCTATGATGCGGCAGGTGCACAACTTTACTCTGCAGGCCTTCAGCCAATGTGATCGTTTTAACGAATTTGTAGTGATCTATATTAGCTCTTTCCAACAAACACAAATTCAAGACTTGACAAATAAAACTTGGATTTTCTCTAAATTCATAGTTTGAACAGAAGGTCATCTTCAAGGAAGAACATTGCTCAACTCAACGAAGTAACCTGATAGAGTGAAGAAGAGTCTTTGTTGTATTTAGAGCTTTGTGTCTATGTATTACATTGTAAATCTGATCCTAATCTATAAAGGATTCAGATCTTGTTTCGGTTTCTAAAAGTCTAAATCATCTAGAGTTAGATGATTTAGTGGGCAACATTGTTGTTGCTTAGTCAAAATCTAAATCGTCCAAAAGTTGAGGGTTTAGTGCGCGGTGTGATATCCGCTTAGGAAAATCTATATTAATCGGTGAGGGTTAGTATAGTGGGTAGTGTTGTATCTACTCTAGCTCAACTAAGTGATAGGAAGTATTACTTAACATAAGATTAGCAGGCTAGTCTTTTAGTGTAAAACTGATTTTACTTTTTCTTGTGAGAAGATTAGTGAAATGCAGTTCGAGAAGTCCTGTTGAGATAGGTCATGGTTTTCTTCCCTTGAGACAGGTTTCCACATAAAGTTGATTGTTCAATCTTTACTTTCAGCACTTATTTTACTGTTCGTTTTTGTAACTGCGCTAAGGACCTGGTCCCATCGAAACAAGTGGATGCAACTTTTAGTTACTGTTCTTGCTGAATCAAGAAACCTGGTCCTTGACTGATTAGTAGGTGCATACATTCCAACAGAGATTATGCTTGAGATGTAGTGGAGTGTGAATAGTCGAGCATCTTGAATCTTTTTACAGTGGAGAATATCAGAGATACACTTACGCTGGCTAAGGACTAGTCTAAACTTGGTGACATGAGCCTAAACACAAAGAAAATAATGGAGAGCTCACAGATCCTTCATTGCAAAATATGATTGAAGCTCGTGAATAAGTTGTCAAAGAAGTGATGGATTGCAGCCAATTAGCACTATATCATCAACATAAAGTAGAATCAATATATAACCTTGAGAAGAATATAGGATGAATAGCGACGGATCAGATTTGCTACAAGTGAAACCGAGATGAAAGAGGTATGAGCTAAACTTTTGGAACAAGGCTGTGGGTGCTTGCTTAAGACCATATAATGATTTCTTAAGTAGGCATACATGATTTGGATGGACTGGATCAATAAAACCCGGAAACTACTTCATGAAAACAGTGTCCTTAAGATCGCCATGTAAAAGAAATTCTTGACGTCCAATTAATCTCCCAATGTAGGGTGGTTGCAATGGACAACACAATGCGAATGGTTGTAGCTTTGTCGATCGGACTAAAAGTTTCATCAAAGTCCATACCATCAAGTTGACTGTAACCTTAAGAGACGATCCTTAAAGGGATCCACTGACCCATCCGGTTTTAGTTCTGTAATGAACACCCATCTAAATCCAAATAATTTTCATATGAGGTTGCTGACGTACCAACATCCATGTGCCACTAGATTTCAGGTCTGCGAGCTCTTTATGCATAGCAGTCAACCAATGTGGTTTAGAAAGAGTGGATTTAATAGTTCTTGCTTAAAAAAAGGTACGTACTAACTGAGAGATTTTGGTTTAGTGACATCAGGATATAAAGAATTTCTGTAAGTGAGGGATTAGGCAAAGTTTGTGTTTTAGCTCGAATGAGCATTGGGTGAGTATTTCCTATTTGCATATCAGGCAAAATAGGAGCAATAAACTCAATAGGATCAATTTTAGGCGAAGGTGCAACACAAGGTCAAGAGGGAAGTTCCACAAAGAGGTCATACCTGGAACATTGGACAAAGGAGGACTTGATATGTTGCTGTTGCCAACGTGTATTGGTGAGTTGTTGCTTCTAAAGAAGCACGTTTTCACATTGCATGCGTACGTGAGGTGTTCTGACAGTTTGTGCACTATAATATATATATATATATATATGTATATATATATATATATATTAAAATGAGTAGGTCAAAAGATAATTTTTATTAATTGTGGCAGCAAGCTAGTGAAGGCCACCATATGCACATGATATACAACTAACTAATGCTAGATAATAGAAACTATAACTAATCACTAATGTGCTCCACACAATAGGATACTTACTCAAATTAGTAACAGGTAAATAACATAAATAGTATGAGTTACTGCAACCAGCTGATATTGTTACTGAAACCAACATATATAGTTAATAAACCCCCTCAAGTTAGGCAAGGTGCAACAATGTCTAACTTGGAAAGACTCCTAGTAAATGCTGATATAGGCAGTGGCTTTGTGAATGTAACAGTAAGTTAATCACAAGCATGAATATGAGTAACATGAACTCAATGATCTTGAACCTTGTCACGTTCATATGCAAAATCAACAATATGATTCATATGGGTATCAAACACGGGTTGTGAGATAAATAAGTCACTCCAAAATTGTTACAGTAGATTGTTGGCGTCATCGAAATTGTGACATGTAACTAATGAAGTATGTTTCTCACCAAAGCGTTCTCTGTAAGTGCAGTGGGGATGGATTTGTACTCTGCCTCCGTGGAAGCGAGATAATGAACGTTTTTTTTGTATGAGCAACTGATTGGATTTGGTCCAAAAGAAAGAATGTAACCTGATGTCACTACAACAAAAACAATTTTTAGCCGCATTAAATATTGACACTTATAGAGTGCTAACGTTTTTACCGGCATTAGTTAAGTGCCATTAGAACCAATGTCGTTAAAGGCTTTAGTGACATATGTAAAGAGTGACAATTGCCTCTAAAAGTACATATTTAGCGGCAATTAAGAATTAAATGCCGCGAATTGTCATTTTTGTTGTAGTGTGTAGAGATTCAGTCATTCGGATCATCCCAGCCCACATCAGCATACATATAGAAATTATAGTCAGAGATGCGAATAATGCGAAGTCCTAAACATGCAGTTTCTTTGCAATACCATAGTACTCGTTAATTGCTTTCCAATGTTCATCAGTCAGGACATGCATAAATTAGCATAATTTATTGTCTGCATAAGATATGTCAGGCCGTTTGAGGGACAAAATACTGCAATTTAATTACCAAGGGTATGTGGGTTGCGCGTGGATCAGTATATGGGTTGCCGTCAGCCACTCGAAGTGGTACACTGGAACACATCTCTAATTTAAACTAGTCCTAACATCTTTAATTTAAACTAGTCCTAAAATCATAAAAACAAACTAGTCCCAAAATCCTAAATTCAAACAAGTCTTTAAATACTCTAATTCAAACTAGTCTCAAAATCTCTAATTCAAACTAGTCCTTAATTACAAAATTCAAACTAATCCTGAAATCCCAAATTCAAACTAGTCCTAATAGTACTCTAATTCAAACTAATCCTAAAATCAAAACACCCTAATTCGTTCACTTACTAACAATCAATCTTTCAAACTAAGAAACAATAAATATAAATTCAATAAGCAAATTAACAAAATCAAATATAACTCAAATAATAAAAAACACTAAGTCGATGAAACTATAAACTTAAATTAAAGGAGAAATAGACAATGGAGAGAGTAGACATCATCTGTGGCGACAACAGGAGCCGACGGTGACAGCAAGCGACATCATCAGCGTCATTAAAGGCGGCTTCGACATTGACATCGGCAAAGGCGAAGACACATATTACTTAGTAGAGATAATAAGGGAATGGGGAGATTTCGCGTCTGGTCTCCCAAATATTTTAAGAAAAGTGACAGATATCTCTCTTTGTTCGTCACTTTTTAAAAATAGTTTACCAATATTTTTACCAAAAAGCGACGGACTAAGAGACGTTGTCTGCCACTTTTTAAAAAATTTTTACCATATATTTTGACCAAAAAGCGACAAACTTCGATAAGTCGTCCGTCACTCTTTTAAAAAATAATTAATAATTTCAAATTAAATAAAAATGATGGATGGCATAATTATTAATTAATTAAAAATAATTATTTTTCATAAAAAGTGACGAACAACGTCATTGCCTATATATATATGTATGTATGTATGTATGTATGTATGTATGTATGTATGTGTGTATGTATATATATGTGTGTGTGTGTGTGTGTGTGTGTATGTATGTATGTGTATATATATATATATATATATATATATATATATATATACATACATACATACATACATACATACATACATACATATATATATATATATATATTGGAGCATAAAGTTGTGTATTAACTGATGTATCTGGGTACTTGGTTGTGGCTGTTGGAGTAAGCATTGCTTGGGGCTTTTTTGTGAGATTTAGCTTAATTCCCCAAAAATTTCTAAGTTAAGATTCGAACTATTCTTTATTTGCATATAAGGTTCTATCGAGGACGAGTGATCCCAAGGGAGAGATATTGTAACACCCTTCAGCCTATGTCAGTAGACAAGTTCAGAAATTAAAAAAAAAAAGTAAGATTAACTCCTTTCCCTTCCAGCTCAGGTTAACCATCATTCGAGGACGAATGATCTCAAGGGGGAGATATTGTTACACCCAAAAAAATTTAAGTTACGGCCCAAACTATTCTTTATTTACATGGTCGTATCGTGTAATTCTTAAATTGCTCATATTAGTTAAGGTCAATTTTTTAGTTTAGGAATGGATGTGAAGATGCATTACGGTCACAAGAATCTAGCACAAAGTTGAGTTTAAAGCTACCATATCGATTATGTTTTGACATAAGATTCTACTTATGTCAATTTAAAATGATCTTATGTCACACTACATAATGAATTAGGTGTTACATGACCTATCAAATTTATGTTTCTTGAGTCCTCTTTCCAACACCATAGAGTTTACCTCATTTTGAGTGGTTATGGTCTTTTACCAAAAGTTGTCACATTATAAAAAGCTAACGACAACCATGACGAGTCAGCAGACCTGTGATAGGTTGTTAGCTGGGCCGTCACATATGCAAAATTTTCCTTCATTTATATCCTAGGGGTTTGCATTTTTTGCTAATTAAAGGTATTTCTGAATTTTTCCATCATTTCTAATCATGAATCCCGACCCCTTTTAACCTAGTTAAGGGTCTTATTAGAGTTGAACATATTTGTTATGTTCGTTAACACTTTAAATAATTAGAGAAAGGTTCCATGAGGAGAAAAAAACTAAGGTTTCGGGGTTTTTTCAAGTTTCCATCAATTTCACCTAGAACTTTTTTCTTCCCGGGTATATAAGACTATCATAGTGTTGAACTCAAGGGCGGACCCATATTGGACATTTCGGGTGCTCGAGCACCCATTAATCTCGTATCAAACTACATATATTAATATAAATATTTGAAAGAGAGATATATAATTTAACCTAGAGCACCCAATACATAAGTTGTCTACTGCTTCAGTGGTCATTTGTTGGGGCTGAAGGATCTTAATTTCATCTACATCTTCCGGTTCAATTCCTTCTTTACGCAATTTTTCAAAAATATTTTGAAGACCAACTCTTCTATTATTATTTGTTTATTTCATTTAGACCTTTAATTTATCACTCCTTGTGTTGATTGTGCTTTTTACTCTTTTCGCTTTATCTTTTTTTTCCTAATTTTTTCGTAAAAAATTAAAATAAACAAATTCCATTATTCAAAATAATAATTATTGTCATATTATCATATTAACATTTTTGCTGTTGTGTTTTAATTTGATTGAATAGATCATGACAAGTCATAAATTATTTTATTTATATTTTGTGACGGTAGTGAAGGGAGAACCTACAACCTTAAAATCCTAGATCCGCTACTGGTTGAACTAGTTTATTCTCACTCCTTATATATACTTTCAAATAAGTATAAGAGTAATCTTAAGGTCTATCCTTAGATTTGAGCAGTCTTGTCATTAGTAATATCGTTGAATTTGAAATTTTATTCTTAATTGTCGAGTTGTTGTTTATCATGTATCGAGATTCTTGAGTTGATTGTTCATGTTTATTTTCTTTGAACGTTATTATCGATTTATTTATTCAGAACTCATTTTAACTAATTATTGTCTTTTATTGGTTTATAAGAAAAGTAAAGAAGTCTAAGTAGAATCTGAAGAGTTGTTTTGAGAGAAAGTATAAGGGAACTAATTAGAGATATTTCGGAGTACTTACTTGTTTCAGGAAAATAGTTTGAGCAATTATCATAAACCAAAGTAGATATAAATTTGAGTATGACTATATATATTATTGGGTGTAATATTGACCACCGATATGTGATTGAGTTAAGACAACTCAAAATCCTCATAAGTCATGTCATGCCAAGATAGGTACATGATCATACTTTTTGGATAAATATCATTATAGCTTAGTGGGCTGTCTTAGTTGAGAGTTCCTATACCCCAACATATATAGGACAATTTTCCAACGTGGATAAAATAGTGTATCATCACTTAACTTATAGAGATAATTATTAGTTAGAGAATCTCCCAGTAGAGTTAAAGTGTACTCTCTGTTTCGAAAAGAGTGGCTTAGTTTTAGTTGACACGGAGTTTTAGAAAGTAAAGAAGACTTTTTGATCTTGTGTTTTCAAATTAAAGTTATTTAAAATGTACAAAATCATCCTTTAATCTTGTGGCCTTAAATAGCCACATGGAAAGCTGAAATTAAAGTATTACCAAAAAAAGAAAGAGGTCATTTTTTTTTATACAAACTAAAAAGAAAAGCATGCCATTCTTTTTTATTTATAGGGAGTATTTCAATATATTACTTATTATTTGAGTTTAGAGATAAGTAAATACAATGCAAAGATTTAAATTATTTAACTCCTTTATTTATTTACATCCAGCTTGAGTATGTTTTTTATCTATTGCGGTCCTTTAATTTCAGTTATTTGTTTTCCAACTCTTTTATATATACTCATGCATTCAATGTAATGACGTCATTTGACCTGCATCTTTTTATGATGCAAATATATGTGTTCATGATCCTCAAAATGCGCTTTGTTAAGATCACTCTTCACTTTATCTAGTTTTTGGTGAGGTTCCGTGCATTCCAGAGGACTTCACATATATTTTCTAGTTAGTAGTTTTGAGATGTCGTAGGTCTTGTTTCCACACCTTTCTTTAATAGTATAGGTTTCATAATATTTATTCACTTTGAGTTGTTTTACCAACTATAGTAATGTTATTGAGCAATTTTTTACAAATTTTATGAGATGAGTATTTGAGTTTAGTTGATTTAATTTGTTTTGAGCCTATCATTGTTTTTAGTAAGTCTTCTGCTAAGTATTCAGCCAGGCAAAGTGTTCATGTGGAGATCAAAGAAAGTTATCGAGTGTTTGCCACGTCCAGGGAATAGGATCTAGCGTGACAAAATTGGTATTAGAACATAAAGTTCAAATGACTTAGGGTGTCTATGAATTTGTGGCAGTAGCATCTTATTATATTTCGATGTTCTTACTTGTATAAATGAGAGACTACAGACATTTAAGAAAAGTTTTCTTCTTTGATACGCGCAATAGAATTATGTCAGAAGGAATTAGTCCAAACGTGTGTGTTTCTCAAATCCATTTCAGTAACCCTCAAACTTAAGGTAGTCTAAAAGAAAAGCCCAGATCCTTGCCCTTATTGATGAGTTACTCTCAGAAAAAGTTTTTAAAAAGTCATGAGATTGTAGAGGGGCTTCAAAGAAGTCCGTGAGTGATCTTAAATGTTTAGATTTGAGAGAATGGACTCTTATTCATATGAATTATCCGTTTGATCTAAAAGCGAGATGTACTCCAGACTCTCTTCTCTAAAACCTTGTTTCAAGTGAGACTTTTACGATTAGAGTATATTTTGGGTAGTATTATTCAATTAAAAGACAGTATGAGTTGTAATGTTATAAGCTAGTGGTAGGAGAAGTTTCCATAGTCAGAAAAATTCATGCACGGGTATAGTACTCTATGAAGGGAGATAGTGATGAGCTAAATTATGTTGTTGCAGTCATGCACTCAGTAAGTTATAATGTGGATGAGTTAAAGTTTACTTTAACCACAAGGCATTTTATGACTACGTAATATTGTGTTAGTGAAGGATAGGTATATTTGTTTAATAAAAAGTAGAGTATTCATGAGCTGATAGATCGAAGCTTGGTTTATGATATTTAAGGGTGAGCTCATGATATTCAAAGGGTTATTGAAGTAATATGCAATGATGTATAGTGAATGGATAAATAGTAATTCACCGTAAGCATGCATACAAAGATATAAATATTGACTACTTATCATGAGGTTTTAGGATTAAGTGCTTCTTAATTTTATCTAGTAGTTATCAACTATTATAGTATGAGAGCAATTATATCGATGTTTGTGTTCAGTACTAGACACTAAGCTTGAATTTGAGATGAGGGTCGTGATTTAACAAAACGGAAACATGAGGGTGATAATGTAATTTTAAGATCTAATCAGGAAGATTTGACATAGAGTAGGTGAGGAATTAAGATGTTAGTTGCAATGAATGTGAGTGGTACAAGTGTGGGATTCTGACTTTAAGATGAGAGAAATAAAGTGTGGTAAGCCATTAGGGTAAAAGAGCATTAAAAGGTGTACCCAAGATTGTGTATTTAGTCAGAAGAGGTTCCAATTAAGTTAATGATTTTTTATGTGTGCCTAGATGTCAGCATGGAATAGGCTGATGTATGCATTATCTTTTCCTTAAGAGTTAGACTAAGTGGTTTTATAATTTAATGCAAGTAACAGTTATAGAAAGTCTTTAATACAAGCCAAAACGAAGTTACAATAAGAATTTGAGAAAGAACACTAAGAAGGAATCTTAGTATGTGCACATAGAGAGCCTATTAGACATGAGATTAGCATTTCCGAACAATTAGGGTAACACATATATAGACTAGTTTAGAGATGATATAATAGATCTAGAGCTTTAAACTGTCTGCTTCAGACAAAAGAGAGAGAAGATAAGGTGAAGGAGCAAGTCAAGTGTTGGGAATAAGATAGTGATGTGTTCAGAAAGACTTAAAGTGATATATCAATCCATTGACACTCTAGCGTAGTCTTAAAAGTTCACTCGTTACAACAACATGTTAATGTCTTTAACATTAGAATTTTTTGCATGATCTATTCTCATAAAATTTACACAGATTAACATTTATGCGAAGTACACAGATGAGGGGCAAAGAATTTAGTCCATTGATCGCAATATTTCTCTATAAAGTTAGGAATATCAGCCTCATATGAACCTTTTCATATAAGCACTTGCATCTCATAGTATGCTCAGTATTTCGAATTTATGATTTACTCTCATTAGTTAACAGAATAGCGTTATGTCAATCATATTCTTATATCATATGTCTTGAATGAATCGTAATTGTGATTTTTCGCCGTAGCTCATTCAGTCATAATATTCAATTTTCGGTAGTGATTTTGTTGATAGTAGTTGAGTAACGATAAATAGAGAGGGTTGATGTTTCATAGTGGCGGTGTCCTTATTCAATCTAAAGTTATAATGTGGAGGAGGAATATGGTGGAGTTTTACTATGAGTAATAGTTAAATAGTTAAATGAGTGAAATTAGCGGTTATTGGTACTACTGTGTTAAATTTTAATTGGTAATGATGATCAGAGAATGAGAAATTCTTAGAAGGATTGGTAAGTATAATTTCATGGAGTGGCTATAGTACTAGTCTTGAATGTGGTGTTGTTAACATGTGGATAGATGTATGATGCATTAGGTGTTTCTTGATTTGGGCTCGAGTGGCCATGGAAAGACAGAGGATAGACCTGTGTAGATTCTCATCGAGGTTAGTTGAATGTGGTTATAAATAGAAGTATCTATTGAACCTGAATCATGTGATTTAGTGTTGTTCATCTTGTATTCCTAAGATACTTAGTACAAAACTTAAAAGAACTTGGTAAGACACAACAAAGTTCAAGAACATTTTCACAACTAGAAAATTAAACTAGTAGAGAAAATAAAATAAAAAATTAATAAGAAAAAATATACGAAATATTTTTCTCAAAGAAGAATTATTGTCGATCTGTGTTTAAAGAATCTTACTTATTCCAACAAACTTTGCAGAAAAAGACGAAGTTACCAAAGTTTAGTGAACCAGTGAAGAACAAAAGAACATAAATTTATTCAGAAATCTAAAATCTGTAATACATACCAGAATTTGGAAATAGAACGAAGATCAAGTCCACTGAATGCACAGTGTCCTCTTAAGAAAATTAGTTCCTTCTATTATCTGAGGTTTGGTTTGGAATATGTCCCAGGATATGATGATCTCAATCACCAGTGTATTGATACCCAAAACGCTGGTATCAGCGAGCCAATCAACGACAGTAAAGTACACTTAGAATACTAGGTTTAGTAGTAGTAGAAGAAGTCTAAAATTTCTATTTTTAAAATGAGAGGAAATCCCTTAATTTATAGAAAACAAAGGGTAGTGAGAAGAGGTTCTTATTGTGCCTTACCGGAAACGTCACAAACCTTTGAAAAATTCACAATCTTTAAGAAAGGTTGTCACCTTTCATAAAAGTCACAACTTTTCATTAAAATCACATTTTCATAAAAATCACAACTTTTCATAAAAGTCATAACTTTTCATAAAAGTCGCAACCTATCATAAAAGTCGCAACTCTTCATTTTCTATTCACACCTTTTAAAATCCAAAAATCCCCCGCATGAATGGGGAATGACTCCAAGACAATGAAACGGACAAGTATGTGTACTTTACAAGCAAGAATTAATTGAATCTGGATAAATAGGTTTCCCCTTTGACTTTCTGTAAAGAACATATATCGGATATACTTGGCCAAACGATAGATGCTATATCTTTTTGAACTGTCGAGATTGGTGTATACCTAGATAACCATATGTCACACAATTAACGCTTTACCGTTTATGGTTCATATGATTGTGTTCATTTCAGCCATGAACACCTCCTAGTTTCATGAGTTTATAGAGAACAGGCTTTTGACAATAATTCTCTTTGAAGCGGTTTACACTTCACACTCACATTGGTGATTTCTAACCGTGTTATCGCGTAGATACACTATTTTTTCAACTCAGCAAAAATTAGCAAATCATTAAAACCATTAAGCTTTGTAGACTCATTTAACAAGCCTTAATGTTGTATCCTTGTTCCTGAGCATCGTCTTCATCATGAGAATGGATTGAGTTGGTTGACAATGCCGAACCGTCATTCATAACTTTGTTTTTCTCCTTGAATCTAGCTCTTGGGATCTTCAGTCTGCTAGATAGAGTTACCTCCATGATGACTTGTCCTAAGTAGTAAACCCATTCCCTTAGATGATCTTTAAAATTTCTATCTAGTTAGGCCTTTTTGTAAGTGGATTGGAAACATTATCCTTTGACTTTACATAGTTAATTCTGATAATTCCACTAGAGAGTACTTTTCTAACGGTATCATGTCTATGTCCTATATGACCAGACTTCCCATTATACATCATGCTCCATGTAGTACCTACTGCATCATGAATATAAAAGTGTATGCATACTAATAACAATGGTTTGGGCCAAAAAAGAATGTCTATAAAGAAATTCCGGAGTTTTTCAACTTATTCACCAAACTTATCACGATTACCTAGCTCAAAGATCATTGTAGAGCTAGTGTTACATGTCTGTTTTACAATATTTGCAAGAGAATTCTCCTTTAGAAAGAGTAAATACATATCCACTCATGGATTTTACTTTTTTATCCGGTGATTCAAGTTGTATCACTATATCCTTTCAATACTGGTTTATATTGTTATAATGCAAGATATAGTTTTAAGTATTTCTTAAATACTCCAAAACTCTTTTCATTGTCATTTAATGATTTTGATTGGGATCACTCATGAATCGACTCAGTTCATTAATATCAAATGATATATCTGATCATGCACACTTCATGATATACATCATACTTCCCAATACTCCAGCACAATCCAATTGTGATCACTTTCGCTTTCACTCTTTTGAAATGCAAAGCTCACATTTATTTGAGACTTGACAATATTGAAAATCAAATATTTGAACTATTCAAGTACCTTTTCAATGCAATGAGACCGTGAAAATGCTGAACATTATGGAGTTCTATGATTCTTATACCTAAGATCGCATCAGCGACTCCATGACATTTCATTCCAAACTTAATTTCTAATATGCATTTAGTAGCATTTATGTCATTAGTGTCTCTATTTGATGATCAACATATCACCAATATACAAACAAACAATCACCTTGTGATTTTAATGTGAACACATTAATCACTTCCATTTGCTAACATGGTTTGGTCAAATTCCTTATGTCATTGTTTGGTTGCTTGTTTTAGTCCACAATGTGACTTAACAAATTTACACACTTTCTTTTATTTACCATGAGCCACAATCCCCTCGGGTTGTTCCATGTATATTTCTTCCTCTAATTATCCGTTTAAAAGAGTTCTTTTCACATTCATTTGATGAATTTGAAAGTCATATACAACAACTAACACAATTAACATCCAAATGAATGTAATTCTAGTTGCTGCGAGTATGTGTCAAAAAGATCAAGACCTTGTTTTTGTTTAAAACCTTTAACAAAAAGTCTTGCCTTATGTCTGCAAAAAAGCCCACCGACTTTCATTTTCCTTTTGAGGATTTATTTGAACCCAAAAGCTTATTTCCTGGAGGAAGATCAACCAACTTCCAATAAGATTGCTCAAGATTGAACCAATCTCACAATTGACACCATCTGTCCAAAAGGATGAGTCTAAAGAAGACACAAGAAATGTTACCAAATCATAATCGCAGGAAGTATATGTCCCTTGATATTTACTACACCTCTGAATATCTTTACTAAGTACATTCTCCTTGTGTTCTCTCCAAGGTCGTTTAGACCTTTCTTAGACTACTCAAGTCTAATTTTATAGTTCACAATCTTAGGAACTATTTTAATCATTTTAGTAATAGGAGCTTGGACTTTGGATAGACACCCTAACACTTTGAAATATTTCAAGTTGGATTTCCTTCCTTTCCATTTCTCATATGGAATAAATTGTGTCCTGAACAAACAAAATTGTTTTCTTTATGAAAAGACAAAATTTTTTGTTGTTCCCTTTTGCATTAAGGATAGTTCCTCCACAAAAGTTTTGTGGTAACCCCGAAATTATAAATAATGCATCCATCTTTTATAATTGACATGCCCCAAGTGCTCATGTCACAAATTTTTACTCAACAAGTAAGAACAAATAAAAATATTGAGTTTGAAAAGTTCTTCACAAGGTAGCTTATTTCTCAATTTTTTTGTTCCAACATCTTACAATTTCGCGTGATACAAACTTTGTTTAGAGTCAACACCTTGTCAAATGTCCTTTTCATAAGGACCTTTCCATAACTTTCAATCTGATTGTTATAGAACTACCCATGAACAAAGTTTCAATGGTCCAATAAAGGTGATATAGTCCAAATGCTAGTTTTACAAAACATGACAAATGACTATTCACCAATATTCATGTCGATACAATTAATTATATATAATAGACATATCTTTACATGAAAAATCAGAACATGTTAAGTGACACTTTTTCATAAAAGAACTCAATCATTTTGAACAAGTTTACATATAATTTGGTAGTTTCATACTAGTAGTACCAAATACTAGTAATAGAGAAACTCAACAACCAAAATACTAAATATACTCAAAAAAAATTATGGGTCTAACATAATACAAAAGTATCGTTGAATTTGATATCTTTTGCTCCAAAATTAAATTAAACACCAAGTTTAGTTTTATTTTTATCATAAGCAAAGAACCCTCACATATTAAATTTGATCTCAAAAATATTTTTCTAGTATTTGAAAATAGTTTTTCCACATATTTTTCTAGACTATCAAAATGTCATTGGCATTATGTAACCTCTTTTAAAAATATTATTCTACGAAAGAATTATAGAGCTTCAATTCTCTTCGACAATCTTTACATAGTGTCAAAGATCATTCGAAAAACTCACCAGCTCTAATTCACTGGTCTTTATTCTATATCACGAATAGACATACCACTTAGTATTCAGGATGTTTCTATATAACAGCGAAATTTATAGAAAATAAAAAGTACAACATAAACTTAGTAGGTGAAGTTTTCATATTCTTCAACTCAATTGCATAGTCTAATTTATTCAGAGTAAAAAACCAAAAAAAATTTAATTCACAACAATCAGACATAATAAAATTTACAAGGAGTACAAAACTACAAAATATTTTTTTCTTAGTCTCCAAACGGAATTAAATATATTCTTTATCACATAAAAATATTTTTCTTTTGAAATAACTTTCCAATTATAACATTTGGACATAATATTTTATCAAATAAAATTGTGCATCTCTCATTTTTGCAAGCTAAAGAATTTTAAAGGCAACATTATTTGCCAAACAAAACTCATTCCACAACACATAGTTTGCAGATCTTTTTCCAAAGATAAACATGATAAAAAATCAAAACTATTAACTCTTAAAAACTATTTTCCTCCTTAGATAAATAATAAGAAGGTTACTTGGCGTAATCTTTAACCGGAATGCGACAATTTTTTACGTCACATTCTCACTTCGACCTTGCTAAAAAAAGCAACGAATTATGGAGAAGTAATGCACTATCTTCCATTTCCATAATCAGATTCTCAGGATCAGTAGAATACAAAAAATACTAACAATATAATAATTTCCTTAAGATTATTGTTCATCTTGTATTCCTAAGATACTTACTAATTCTAACAAACTTTGCAGAAACACGAAGTAACCAAAGTTTAATGAACCAGTGAAGAATAAAAGAACATAAATTAATTCATAAATCTAAAATTTGTAATGAATACCCGATTTGGAAAAATTGAAAGAAGATCAAGCTCACTGAATGGACAGTGTCACCTTAAAGAAATTATTCCCCTTTAGTATCCGAGGTTTTATTTGGAATATGTCCTCCCAGGATAATGATATCAATCACCACTGTATTGATACCCAAAATGCTGGTGTCAGCAAGCCACTCAACGTAATAAAGTACACTTAGAATTCTAGATTTAGTAGTAGTATATGACGTCCAAAAAAGTCTATTTTTAAAATGAGAGAATATCCCTTAATTTATAGAAAACAAAGGGTAGCGCAAAAAGATTCGTATTGTGCCTTATCGAAAAGTTCACAAACCTTTGTAAAAGTCATAATCTTTTAGACAGGTCGTCACCTTTTATAAAAGTTACAACTTTTCATAAAAGTCACAACTTTTCATAAAAGTCACAACTTTTCAATAAAGTCATAACTTTTCATCAAAGTCACAACTTTTCAATAAAGTCGCAACTTTTCAATAAAGTCACAACTTTTCAACAAAGTTGCAACTTTTCATAAAAGTCATTGTTTTTCATAAAAGTCGCAACTTTTCATAAAAGTCAAAACATTTCATAAAAGTTGCAGCCTTTCATAAAAGTCACAACTCTTCATTTTCCATTCAAACCTTTTAAAACCCAACATTTAGACAAGTGTACCATATCATGTTTATCACCTTGTGAATTATAGATTAGGCTTGAATACAGTAAGAACAAGTGATTTGACTTAATGTTTGAAGGAGTAGTCATATACTTTAGTGGGAGATAGGAGTTACAGCTAATAAAGTGTAGCAATAAGAAAGGAGAGCATAGTTGAAATGTATCGTTAAGCTTAAAAGCAACCAATCCTATCACTCAAGGAATAGAATTCCTATTCTTAATTTGTGCCCAGATATCATTGCTTTATGTCAAATATCTTCAGATAGAGTGTGAGTACGTTCAAAGTTATATCATTCTTCACTTATGTGGTATAGAGAGTTCTAAACTCTTAGTGTGAATAGCTTGTTTCTATGTTAGTAGAAATTTCAGAAGTCAAAAAGATAGTAAAAGTAACTCCTTTCCATTCCATGCTTAGTTTGACAATCAACCGAGGACAAATTATCCCAAGGGGCCCCAAAAGGTTTCTATGTTAAGACACGAACTAATACTATATTTACATGTAAGGTCGTATAGTGTGATTCTTAGATTTTTCATATGTGTAAAGGTCATTTGCTTAGTGTGTTAATGGATTTGGGGATGAATTCAGGTCACAAGAATCTTCCATCACAAAGTTGAGTTTAAAGTTTCCACACCGACAAAATTTTGACATCAGATTCTACTTAGGTCAAATGCAAGAAATCATATCTACCAGTACATAATGAATTAGATTTTCCATCACCTACCAAATTTAAGGTATTTGATTCATTTTTCTCACTGCGCTGAGTTTCTCTCGTTTCGAGTTTCAAGTAAAAGGTTATCTTCATTTTACCAGAGACTACACATAAAAAAAGCTGACCGCAACCATGACGGGTCGTCAGACCTATAATGAGCTGTCAGTTGGGCCTTCAGACATGCAAAGGTTCAGGCCTTACATGTGTTTTGACTGTTATAGGTAACAGGTAGTCATAACAATGACAGGCCATCAGGACCACCGCTAGACGTGCCTGGGGTTTTGTATTTTCTGCTAATTTAGGGTATTTTGGACTTTTTCTATCTATTCTTAGCATGAATCCCAACCCTGGGGTGTTAGTAGTTTTAAACATCCTTTTAACGTTCTTTGACAATTCAAATTGTTGCAAGGTTCCAAGAGGATCAAAAGATAGGGTTTCAAGTGTTGTTAGTTAAAGAGTAATCTAAGGTTCTATCCTAAGATTTACGTAGTCTTAAGATGAGTAGTATCATTAAATTCGTAAATTATGTTCCTAATTGTTGAGTTGATATGTATCATGTATCCAAATTTTTGAGTTGATTGTTCATGTCTATTTTCTAGCATGTACCTTATTATTGAACTATTTATTGTGAAATCACATTAAACAATCATTGCCTTAAATTGATTTCTGAGAATAGTAAACAGGATTTTTCAGATGTATTTGACTGTGTATGGTGTTTATGCACTAGTATGAGGTTAATATGTTTGAGTCATCATGTTGGTTGTTGATTTGTATGACTTAAATGGTTACTTATGTTGTATGCTTTGATGATACTAGTTTAAAAAAGAGTTCCTTAGTCTATTAATGTGAAGCTACTAGTAGGTTTCAAGGATGTGCATCATCATGTTAATATGTGAATCAGATATTGATTAATGGGGATTATTTAATTACCTATGCATGCGTAAGTTCTATAGATGACTTACTTATTATTAGTAAAGAGTAGTGTCACTCGGGGACGAATTTTCCTAAGGGGGGATAATGTAACAACCCTAAAAATGGATAAGATAAGAAATGCTTAATGTGTCAAGAATGCCTATGATTAGACCAGGGCTCACACGGAATGATGCGCGTAGAACCAGACCTCGGAACCCTTACTAAAGCCAATCCAACTAACTTGGGGAGTTAGTTGAGCTTGGAAAGGTTGGTTCCAACCAATAGGACTCTCGAATACGAATATTTACTTGAAGGAGTTTTTACCGAACTTAAAAAGGGAAAATCTTAGGTTTGGAGGGTTTAGGGGTAAAATGGTCTTTTTCCATGCTAAGGGTAGTATCGTAATTACACTAAGTATACAATTATTTATTTAATTAATAAAGTGTAGGGGTATTTTGGGTAGAGAGGGCCGAAATTGGGCTCTTGAAGTGAAGTCTTGCTCCACCCGGGTTCGAACCAAGGTGGAAGCAATGAATTAAAGTGATTTTTTATTTAAGATATTGAATTAATGTAATTAATTAATAATTATTATTCATTATATTATTTAAAATAAATTAAAAATCAGATTTTTATTAAATAAACAAAGCCTTATTGACTAAGTCCTAAAACTAGACTCCTAAGCCTCCTACAACTCTCACTCTCTCACGTTTATCTCTCCACTCTCACGCTCAATCTCTCTTATTATTTCTCACGTTTTTGTCTGCCAAAATAAGATACAAAAGAAGAAAAATAGACCAAGTTCTTCACACTTGAAGAACTCACACAGAATCACAAGAAAACAAACGTTAATCGCACACTAGGCTAAGGGAGGTTGTCATGCGAGTGGAGTTGACATTGAGGAGGCTTAGACGTGTTCTTGGGAGGAATTTTTGGGAAGAAATTCAAGGGTTTAACGTCAAAAAGGTATGGGTTTTCTTCTCTCTTGGTCCCTTTCCCAAGACACCCCTTAGGGTTTGAATTATTCATTCGAAAACTAAGATTGTTTCCCCTCTTGCATGCCCCTGTCACTAGCTCCCAATGAATCGTAGGTTGGGTACGATTGCTGGTAGAATTAGGTATATATTATATTTTCTTGATGAATATGATGATGTTTGTGTACTTGAAATCGTATGAAAGACAAACATGTATTCGAAATTTTGTGCAAGTGTGTGCATGTGCAAAAATGTTACTGTAAAGTAGGTCTTGGTTAATATTTCAAGTTTGATATTGTTATGGTTGTCATATTACGTGTGTAAACCTATGTAAATCGTGATGTTCATTAAAATGGAAGTGTGGCTGATTTGAGTATCAACATTTTGGCTAAACGAATCTATGAAAATGCACCCCAAAAATGTGTTAAAAGATCTATGAATTACCCTAAGATTCCAAGTGAAAATGTTGGTGACAATAAGCTAAAAAAATGACTAAAATTCCAGCCAAATTACAAGATTATTTTAGGATAAATAATGATGAATAAATTTGAATTTAAAAGTATGACGCCACAAGGATCCGAACATGTGACCTCACCCGTACACTGCCTTAAAATTGCTAAAAGGGAAATGGGGTCAAGGGGAATCGATATGGGGTATGCTGGCTGAAAATTTAGAGTACAAAATTAACAAAATAAAATAGGAGGCGTGGGAATCGAACCCAGACCGCCAGGAAGCAAGTGAAGTGAAAGAAAAATAAAAGGAAGGAAATGTGAGGCGTGGAAATCGAACCCACGACCTCAAGGATGGAATGGGAGAATGGGCGAATTAAATAGGGAAACAAAGTGAGGCTGTGGGGGCTCGATCCCACAACCTCACTGCCTACGCATAGTTAATGCATATTTTAAATAAAAATAAGTTAAGGAGGTTGTGAGGGTTCGAACCCACTACCTCCCAATTCCCAGCGAAATAAAGAGTAAAATAAAAGGAGGTTGTGGGTGTTTGATCCCACAACCTCATGGTCTATGTGAATTGGACAAGAAGAGTTAAATGAAAATAAATAAATAAATAAAAGGGGCTGTGGGGGTTCGATCCCACAACCCTTTGTCCAAATAAGACGAGAATCCATTGAGAAAAATAAAGATAGAATGTTGATGTTGGGGCTCGATCTAGGGTCCCGATGTCATGAAGACTAAAAATAAAGTCAAGGAAAAATGTAAGTATTGTTCAAGGGGTTCTAAGTTGGGTTCCCTTGCCCGAATTTCCGTATTGATACATAAATAATACGTGAATTAAATGTTCAAGAATAATGCCACCTACTTAGATCGAAATTGAGATCTTGGCATATATACAAGATACATAAGTCTTGTACTACATAATCTTAGGAATATATGAGTCACTTAATAAACTATGAATGAAGACTCATGGCTTGTATGTATAGACCCATAAATGTAGCATACAATTGAAAATAATTGAACCTAAGATGTATGTAATGAAATGATGAAACCCTAGAAGGGTTAATTATGAGTGTAAGATTCACTAAATGGCCAAGTGCATTGGCATATGACGAAATGAACAATGAAATGATTAAATTAACAATGAAGTGATGAAACCCTAGAAGGGTTAAGTAAGAGTGTGAAACATACTAAATGGTCATGTTCATTGTCATATGATGAAATGAACATTCACGTAAAAAAGGGTGAGTAATTATGAAGAGCAAATGTGCTAATGTTAATGATGTGGTGACAACATGATATAAGGCTAATGTAAAAGATGAGAGCAATCTCAAATGAGCCTAAGTAAATGTTACCAAACGTACTCACCTATGATTGTGTAAAGTTAATGAAGAGATCAGTCTCTATGAACACTCTAATAAAAGTATTGAGATTGACACACTTAATACTAATGATGACATGAGAAATCATCTATTGAGGTATGATGTCCTCATACTAGAAGCCAGCTTCCATGACGTATGAGTTGAATGTAACGGAACTTTATACTGAGCACCGATAGACTAGCTATGAGCGGTGATTCCTTCATTCGGGAAGGGCGGAGGTTCACGTAACTCTCATGAGATGAGACTGTCCGGCATGTCGGGTATGGGTCTCCTTATATCTCCTAGTCTTCGAACCTATACTGCCAATATAGGGATTTAGCGGGGTTTAATTCCCATGTACGCTAGCATGTTTTGGGTCACTTTAGCCGCTGATTCCACCTCTTTTTGGTGTGTGGGAGACACTGGATTTCATGATGCTCACATGATTTATGTCGGTTAATGTTAAAGTTCCCAAAGAATGAATATGGCCAGCCTCAAATGATGCACATAATGAAATGAATGATACCAAATGTGTAAGGATAGGATAATCAAGAGGTGAGCTAGACTCAAAGTAATTACGGTAGGTTATTCTTGGTCATTGCACAGCAAACCCGATGAGAGTCTTAAACTACATCCCAAGTATGACAGGTGATTGCACTAGTATATAAAAGAATGAAAAATGAAGTACGTATGAATGAATGAAGCAAACTCTGTGTTTGCTAAAGAAGGACCCGTAGTTGAGGTCCCATATGTTGAGCCCTCGTTTTGGGAAGTCCTAACGTCAAGTCCATGATCCCTAGGTCTCATGGCATATGAAAGAATGATATGAACTACGTGATATGATATGTGAAATATGTTATGTGCTGTTTGCAAAAACGATAAGTTTGATGATGCATGTTACACTCATGGCATGACTTTCCAAATCCAAATTTGGCAGGTCCATTGACTTCCCTGATCCAAATTTGGCAAGTCCACTGACTTGACTTTCCATAAATCATGTTGTTAGGAAAGAGATAATCTTTCTCATGCATGTCCTTGGTGTGTGCTAGCATATATACCCATACTTAGTACAAGTGTGTACTAATATCATAAAAATATCTACTTTTAGGTGAACACACAGGTGGACATTAAATCTTACAGTACGACGTTGAAGTTGTCCCGATGTGGAGCTTTCATCTGGACTTGGTAGGCCCTCATGCTTTCGAGGATGTCTACTGTTATTGTGTAGCTTAGATGTAGGCTTTAGCTAGTGGAGCATGTTCCACTAGCGTTTTCTTTCCTATTTTCTTTAGACATTGTATTGGTGCCATTTTGGAAAGTAAATCTTTATCGTTATAATAAACTGTTCCTTTCATTTGATGATCTTAATGTTAGATGGTTGATGGTGAACAATTATGTATGTAGTAAAATGTTTAGTAAGCATGTTAAGAAACAAAAAGTTTCAAATTTTCCGCTAAAATTAACCTAGATTAAGTAAGAATGATGTATGTAGGCTTATCTGCGACCTCTGAGAGGTCAACGACGTCGGTCTCGTCTGGAGTCTAGATTTTGGTCGTGATAAAGCCATTTTTAGCTGTGTTCGTGATATTGTTCATAGATGAACTTTTGGTGTATTAAAGATCGGAAGAGGATCATGCTAATCACTTGCGGAGGGTTTTACGAATTCTCCGTGATCGTATATTGTATGCAAAGTTCTCTAAATGTGAGTTCTGGTTGAAATCTGTGGCATTCCTAAGTCATGTTGTATACGAGGAAGGAATAAGGGTTGATAACCAGAAAATAGAAGTCATGAACAACTGGCCAAGACCTAAAACACCTACAGAGATCCATAGTTTTCTTGGTTTGGAAGGTTATTATAGAAGGTTGTTGAAGGATTCTCTTCCATGGCTGCAACCTTAACAAAGCTAACACACATAGAAACCAAGTTTCGGTGGAGCGATGAGTTTGAAAGAAGCTTCCAAGAGTTGAAGAGTAAATTAACTTCTACACATGTGTTGCTACTTCCAGAAGGTACAGAAGGCTATGTAGTGTACTGTGATGCTTTGGGAGTGGGCTTAGGATGTGTATTGATTCAGCATGGTAAAGTTATAGCTTATTTCTCAAGGCAGCTGCAGCGACATGAGAAAAATTATCCAACCCATGATCTAAAGCTAGCAGCAGTTGTGTTTGCTTTGAAGATATGGCGCCACTACTTGTATGGAGTTCATGTTGACATATACATTGATAACAAAAGCTTGCAATATATATTTAAGCAAAAGGACTTAAATCTGAGGCACCAATGGTGGCCAGAGCTATTAAAAGATTATGACATTGACATCTTATATCATCCTTCTAAAGCTAATGTAGTAGCTGATGCTTTAAGACGTAAAATAATGGCATGCACTTTTGGGAAGTCTGTAAAAAGACAAGGAATGAGTAAGGATCTGTTCCAACTAGTGAATTTAGGCGTTCCCCTTCTTGAATCTTAGACGAAGGGGTTATTGTGCAAAAGCGGAAGAATCCTCACTAGTAGTGGAAGTGAAAAAGAAGCAGTACACTGATCCAATACTTTCACAACTTAAAGAGAATGTAATACATGGTATGACAAAGGCATTGGAGCTTAAGAAAGACAGAGTACTTCGATGTCAAAACAGATTGTGTGTACCTAATATAGATAAAAAGAAAGAGGATCATGATGGAAGAACATAATTCAAGATACTCTGTCATCCGGGGTCAACTAAAATGTATCATGACTTGAAAGAAATGTATTGGTGGGGACATGATGAAGAAAATTGAAGAATTCATGGCTCAGTGTCCAAATTGTCAACGGGTAAAAGTAGAACACAAAAAGCCCGGAGGTTACATGAAACGTATAGAACTTCCAATGTAGAAATGGGACATGATCATCATGGATTTTGTCACTGGTTTGCCTCGCTCATTCCGGAAGTTTGACTCCATATGGGTAATGGTTGACAGACTTACCAAAGCAGCGCACTTCTAGCCAGTGAAGACTACTTATACAGCTGAAGAGTATGCGAGGTTGTACAATAAAAAGATAGTTCGACTACATGGAGTGCCAATCTCTATAATATCTGATAGAGGAGATCAATTCACTGCAAATTTTTGGGAATCGTTTCAAAACAGTTTGGGAACATAAGTGAATTTAGGTACAACCTTTCATCCTCAAACGGATGGCCAGGCAGAACATACAATTCAGAAACTTGAGGATGTGCTGCGAGCTTGTACATTAGATTTCAAGGGTAGGTGGGATGATAATCTACAACTTATTGAATCTGCTTATAACAATAGGTACCATTCGAGCATTAAAATGGCACCTTATGAAGCTTTATATGGTCGAAAGTGTAGATGACCAATTGGCTGGTTCGAAACAGGTGAAACTGCCTTATTTGGGCCAGATCTTATTCATCAAGCTATGAAAAAGTCAAAGTGATACAACAACGACTAGAAACAGCTCAAAGTCGACATAAATCATATACAGATATTAGAAGGAGAGGACTAGAATTTTCTATAGGGGATTGGGCGTTCTTGAAGGTGTCTTCGATGAAAGGGGTAATGAGGTTTGGTAAAAAGGAAAAGTTGAGTCCACGCTATATAGGTCCATATAAAATTATCCAAAAATTCGGCCAAGTAGCCTATGAGTTAAAGATACCACAAGATCTTTCATCAGTTCATCTAGTGTTTCATGTCTCAATGCTACGAAAATGTGTAGGTTACCCATCTCGTATTACTCCTACTGAAGATGTACAGGTTACGGGAGATCTCACTTATGAAGAAGTACCCATTGTTATTCTGGATCGATAAGTTAGGAAGTTAATAAAAAAAGAAGTAGCTTCTTTAAAATTACTATGGAGAAACCAACAAGTAGAAGAATTTACATGCGAAGCGGAAGAAACAATGAAATTGAAGTATCCTTACCTTTTCCAGACTGGTGAGAAAGATCAAAATGTTAGTGGAGGCGTTGACAAGTAAGTATAAGTTTCTATATTCAATGTGATTAATAGTATTACTAACTTAGGCTTGAAGTTTTTCGGGCTGGACAACATTGCTAACATTCGAGGACGAATATTTTAAGGGTGGAAGGACGTGACGACCTGTATTATGTATATGCTAGTTCAATTCATGTGATACTTGACATAGACTTATAGTGTAGGTGAGGGATCATGTTTCTTATATGGTTTGTGTTGGTTTAAACTAGCTCGGAAGGTGATGTAGCGCCTTGCACGTTTCAGCATGTGTATTGCAAGTTAACTCTGACGGGAATTATTTAAGTAGATATAGTAAGGTGGTAATTGACCTAAAAGTTAAAAGTTAAATGCTAAGTTGAAGAACAAGGGATTAACATTAAGAAATTGAAACAAAATAATTGATCTGCTTGCTTGGCTTAATTTAAGCTAGCAGCTGCATCACCTACTTAAGCTATAATATAGTTAAAGGGCCAAGTTTGATGGACCAAATTTAGGCTTATATTAATGGGATGTCACTTGAATCCCAACCTATTAAATGAAATTAAAATTTGAAAGAAATCCCAGCAGCCAAATCTGCCAAGGCCCAATATGGATAAAGCCCAAGTGAAAGCAACTAGGTGCATCACCTAGTTTGACCTTTTGAGCTGCTTGATTTGCACAAGCAGGTGCATCACCTACTTGACCAATTAGTGGCTAAAAATGGAACCCAAAAAAGGAGGTTCTAGAGGATATTTTTGTGGTCAATAAAGCTCTATATATATTTAATATGAGCATATATTCTTCACCTATTTTAACACATAAAAATAAAATTTAACTTTAGCCCTCTCTCTCTTTTCTCTCAAGGATTAAACCAGCATCCTTAAAGTTTTATAGGGTTCTTGAAGAAACCCTTATATCTGCAAACCAAGGTAGATGATTAGGAAAACATGTTATTCATACTCTAATATAACTACATAGGAAGAATATTTCCAGCAGCTACTGCTCACTTCCTTAGTTATTAAAATACCTTTCTTACTTCTTTGGTTCAAGCGTGAAGGGAAGTTGAAGTTCTAAAACAATTTAAGTTATAAGGAGAAATTGCAAATATTGAGGTAAGGTGACTGCTCTATTTTTTTCTTCCTTATGTATGAGTTTGAGTGAGGAATTAGTGGTGTGATTTCATGAAAAACTCAAGAGGGTGGTGAGTTCAATACTTGGTTGTATGATAAAGAATATTTGGGGATGTTCTATGTATATTACTATTGGCGCAGCTGGGTTGATCTTGGGAAAAGGATGTATAATGTATGTGATGGACAGAGAATGAGGGTGTGGGGATAGACATTATGTTAAGGGTTGTATAGGATCATTATCAGTCAAAGTTAGCTACTGTTTTACAAGGATCGCGGTGTGATAGCTTCTAATTTTAGTTTACCGTGACTTAAATTAAAGATTAAAACCAAAAAGGGGTGGCTGAATCGTGATAATATATCAGTCCGAGGATAAGTTATGTAAGGCTATTAAATTCTATATCCCTTTGGCATGAAATCTGACACCTGCAATTAATATCAATGAAGTGAATCTCATAAGTTCTATTCTTAGAAAAGGAAACATAGTGGCAGCGTACTATCTCCAAATAGCTAACAATATTTCCCCCTCTATGTAGTGCATAGAACTACTTTATTATCTGTTCACTGTTTTACACTTGTGTAATTATCCCCCATGTGTTGGTATAGAAATGGTAATTGCAAAAGCAAGTCTGTGAATCCTCCTCTTTGTTGTTTGAAGTCAATTGTGTCATTAATCTCTTAAAGTAATGTGTTGATGTTATATAGCTCCTTATGTCATTATTATTTCCTTGAAGTATTATTTTCATGTCTTCTATTACTTGTCCGTACTTCCATATCTCCAAAATGATTATGACCACCAAAATAACATCTCAAAAGAGTTATGAACTGATAAACAACTATCTCAAAGATTAAAGAATCTAAGTGAAGAAATCTATATAATTATGGGTGGCAGCCAAGGGGAGAAAGCCTAGCATGGGTTGATCCCAACTAGTACATAAGTGGCAGCTCAAGGGCGAAAGCCTAGCATTGGCCGATCCCTATTGGTAAAGAAGGGTGGCAACTCAGGGGCGAAATCCTAGCATGGGCCGATCCCAAGTTGTGTAATTATGAGGACCGCATCACAGGGGTTAATACGCCTAGCATGGGTCATCCTCTTCTACCACTGATCATCTGGTCACTTGTATCACATGCCCTACAAAGATTATAACATACATAAAAATAAAGAAAAGAATGTAACTTACTTGCTCCCACGAGAGTAAGCAAAGGTGTTCTTCTCTCCTAATCTACGAACTCATATGTTGCTATTTGATTTCATTTGAGCTCTCGTATTACATATGCTATTGCCTTACATATTTAGTAATTGTTTCATACTGACGTCCGTCACGGGGGACGCTGCATTTCATGTTGCAGGCACATGTACTCCAGCTAGTAGACCTTCTCAGTAGGAGCACACGAAACTCTGCTACTTTTGGGTGAGATCCAAGTTTATTCGGAGCTTTATAGAGTCTTTGGTAAATTCATTTTGGTATTGTATCGTAGTTAAGGGTAAGGCGGGGTCTGTCCAGACCTACTCTAGTATTCTATCTTTTAGAGGCTTTGTAGACATATGTACATGGTTCAGTTCTATCTTAAGGAGTTGCGGCCTCAACAACCAAATCTTGTATATAACTTTTGGACCTACTTATGTTGTTTTGTATCGCTGCATCCTAGGTGAACTTGCCACAATTGTTATAGTTATATTCACAGTAAGAACAGGTTGCAAGTTGGTTCTCTCGGTCCTCAGGGCATCGGGTGCCTGTCCGTCTTAATGGGTTTTGAGGCGTGATAGCTATATCTTCTCGTGATGTAGGTTCAGGTTCTCAGCGTCCCGATCACGTATAGATCGACTTCCGATCTCCAGTTCAGCAAATTCAGTGGTGAGTCCTCAATCTCCGAGGACAATAGTCATGAGTTTCATTCCAATATTTAGTACTTTAGTTTCATTTTTGATAGACTTAGCTGGGGCTTATCCAGTATTTCTAGTTGAGTAGATGCTTATTTCAGACAAAGTTAGTTTCAGCCTAGTATTGAGTTAATGTTTTCTTTGTATTAAACTTATCAGTTTTCATATATCTCAGTTTTAGCATATGGGTAATTCCTCATCTTTTTATTTAAAATTATGATTTAGTTTCTGCCCTAGTTTATATTCTCTAGTATGCTCATGATCATGCCAACAAGGTTAGCTTGGGATCACTTGTGGTCCTAGGTTCTGTGTCCACGTCTCGAGGGTGGCTCGGGGCATGACAGAAGGGTTTCAAGGACAATTTTCAAGAAGCTTGGATAGATTCCCAAGTAGGTGTGTCCTCAAGTCCCAGGACGAAGCCTATCATTCTAGTTCATGCTATTTCACAACTCTAAAGACATTGTTATATTTTCTATCTTGTAAAGACTATGTTGTATTCTCTTATAAGACCTATTGTAATGTTGTAAGGGCTATGTCTCAAATTTTATAGTCTTATGCTAGATGGTTTGTGTGAGAAAATTGTAGAATATTTTCGATATATGAGAAGTCTATGTGAACTTCAAATGTAAAGTTTTAATTTTTCCATAAATTTATTTACATATGAAATGCGATGATGTATGAAAAGGGCTTGTGTAAGGCCTCTTTGAGGACGAAGACGCCGCTTACGTCTAGGGGGTGATCCTAGGTCGTGACAAAACTATTGGAGAACAATTGAGAAAGGTGTGTACAGACTTTCAGCTCCAATATGATGATGATTTTTTTTGTGGTTTGGAGTTGGTAATGAGTACAGTTGAAGTTTTAGCAAAAGATATGATAAGGTCGATGGAGAGGGGATCACTGATAAGCTAAGATACGTGAATTCATAAAGTAATTTAAGGTATGATTTAATATTGATAGATAATGGGATTGTGTTACATGGTTGGTATAAAATATTTAAGTTTTTTATGGTGAGTTTAGGTTTGTTGTAGTGTGTTTTTTTAAGGTATCAAATTGGAAGGAAGAATTGATCAATCTCATTGAATATGAAGCATTTGGAAAGACGTAAAAATAATTTTAGTAGTAAATAGGGTACTTTTGATTGTTATATCTTGGGGGTTTCACGTGATGTTTTGGTTCAGATGATAAGGTAAAATATCATGGGTTGTTGGTAAAAGAATAAGATTGGTAAGCAAATAAGCGAAAGGAAAAAAAGACTGGTATATTGGAGAGTTCAAGGTATTTAAAATTTGTGTTATCGGAAGAATTTAAGAGATGTAAAGGAATAAGACCTCTCATATAGACTCTTGGTTTGAACTTGAAGGATGTATGTGTTTTCATATATAAGTTTTAATATGACTATAGTTTTGAATTGTTTCGCTATAGACTTACTAAGGATTTATCAACAAGTTTTATGAAGATTGAGTTTTGATTTGGGCAAAAACCAGTGAGATGTGTAATATTATGTGTTGTTACGTGGTACTAAATTATTCATATTATGGTAGGTGACTTATGGATACGCAATATTGTTGGCCTACTATTATATATGGTTATTGAGAATTTTTAGAAGAGTGAAACTACTATTTTTATGAGATAACATAGACTGTTATGATGTGTTACATAGGCATTTGATGATGAGCAGAGGTTATGACCTTATGTTATACTAAATTATTAAAGTGACCAAGGATTTCTTTATGTTTTGACATGAGGTACATGATGGTATAAATGATAGTTAAAAATGGTATTTGAAAGTTTGTGTGAATTTGACATTGGTTGTGATTCAATTATTATACCTCGATCGGAAAGTATTTTAGATTTGAAATTAGTGCTATCAGTCTTAGGTGTGACTAATATCTCTTATATATTTCTCAAATGGAAAGAGAGAGAGAGAGAGAGAGATTTTGAAATGTTTAGAGACTACAATGTGTTTGCTAAGGAGATTTTGATACTAGTGATAGTTTGAGAGTAAGGTAAATTATTGGTGTAGTTAATAATGTTTATTTGTATTAAGTGTATTAGCTTTAATAGAAAACTGTGATACATATGTGGGGTTTGATTAATAAAATATTTGTAATATGGTGTGGGGATTAGACGGGTTTACTGTGGGTAGATAGAAATTAAGAGATAGAGTCAAATGAACAAAAATTTTATTTATATAGGCACTAGGGAATGAGTATCTTGTGTATTCGACCTTGTTCCCGTATATTTTTATGTGATCACTTTCTTTGTTTTGGACATTATTTACAGTATGATTCACCCCCTACACCCACACATATGTTCACATGTAAGGATTATTCCCAGTGGTGTATCAGATGTACTGGCCCTCTTATGTCCTCTTGAAAGGTTAGGAATCCTTGTAAGACTTGGACATTTCTATTATGATGGATTTGGTGTTGTTTGTAATATTCAAAGTATATTGGTAGTTGTACACACAATCTTACTTAGAGGACTTATGTAAGAGCTACTATGAAAAGTTAAAATTGTTTAAGTGTGTTGTTGGAGGTTCTGCATTTTGAAGTGTATCACTTGTTGGATGTTTACTTGATCTTGTTTTTCTTTAGGTTAGATAAGTTTGATGCTCTATTGATGATTACTCGATGTCTAAAGATATTATGTTCATAACTTAAGATCGAGAAAAAATTGTGTTGTGTAAAGGAAATCTTAATAAGACCTATGATAATGGTGCATTATGAGTGTGTGGTGGTTGGTTCAAGTCCACTTGTGATTGTTTCAAGTATTGATTAAAAATGTCTCTTAGTTATGTGAGAAAAGATTCATCATAATGGTTGTGTTATGGTCCAATGGATTTCAGTTTAGATTGTGTTCATGAGTTAGTTTGTGGCTTGATGTTCATGAGTTAGTTTATGGCTTGATAATCACTTTTGAGTTGTGGATCTTTCAAGTTTTATTCGAAAGTTCAGTTCTTAGTAGTCGATCTTGATGTAATGGTCTTAGATGGGAGCTTACTTAGAGAGATGAACACTGACTAATAGGTCATAACTTAGGCTTTTGCTAAAATCTGTTATTCCTCCTTCTCTTTCTTTATGTTCGAGGCCAAACATGATTTGTAGTGGTAGATAATGTAATGACTCAGAAGGTATTTTTTGGATTTTTGAATATTCTTTTAACTATTAATAATTAATTGACTATTACTTATTTAATATAATTAATTTATCAGTTGAGGATAAATGGGCCAAGTCCATGGTCTATTTAATAACCTATATTTTGTTCCATATATTCAATTTAACTAGAAAGAGTTAAGAAGTAATAAAATAATATCACAATTTTTACACCACAATCGATTGGCACAAAAGCACGGCATCATCATTCTTAACTTCGAAGTGAAGGGTCCGTATATGTGCTTAAGGAAAATGTTTGAGTTATACATTAAAATTGCATAATATATTGATTATTCAAATTTAAAAATTTGTCTAGTTGTTAATCCAATTAGATTCATCCATGTGACAAGATCTTTTCTTCCTTAAATAATACTAGGCAAATTACTCGTGCTTCACACGGGATTGAACTATATTATTAGGCTTACATGTTATCATTCGCTAATATTTGTATTTTCGATACATAATTGGAAAAAACATTTTATCTTAAGGAAAAATGTTTCACCGAAATTTTAAAGTGCTATATTTTTTTTAAAAATAATTGTCATACAAAAATTATGAGTCATAGATAAATTTTAAGTATTAGAAAGAAGTCTAAGAAAATCTCCCTCGAAATAGTTTGTAAGATGTAATGAAAAAAAATTAAATTCTAAGAAGTCATAAAGAAAAACATTAGAAGTTAAAAGGAGACCAAAAAATGTTGAAAAATAACACTTCAAAGTAAAGTGAAATATCACATCCATACAGGATCATAATTAATTAAATTCAAATGGACGATCTTGGAATCATTCTTTATGAACCTCAATCAATCTCTTTTTTATTATTGTATGCCATATCAAGTATATGCTAAAAAGGACCCTAAAATTGTTATTATCATAAATGTTTTTTGGCATTTTCTCAAAATAGTCATTACTATTTTTAAAGTTTTCATATCACCGGCCAGAACTTATTTGGATTAAAACATAGTTATTGTTACAGTTATAGTATGTAGTTACAAAAAAATAATGCAATTATCAACGAAGTGGTAGGTGACTTCTAAATGTTTGCAATGGGATATAATAAACAAAAATTTTGACACATAACATATTAAAATCTCACAACATAATTTTATGAGCACTTGAACACACAAATATCCAAAAATTATAATAAATACGGCATATTTCCTAACAATCAAGAAGAAAAATGCATGTGCGTAATATATTATTCAAAAAGATAGTGTTTCGGGTATCCAAGTTTACAATTTACAAATTTAATTGAAAGAAGCCAGAAAGAGTTATTACTTCTTTATAATAAATAAAAAAAATTATCAAAATAATAAGTTATAACTACAAAAAATGATCTTTAATAATAATTTATAGCTTAATTATCATTAAATATGTATTTTCAGATGCAATTGGTACTCTGTATAAATGTCCCTAAAGTCTATAACAAAATTGAATTCAATGGCAATTAATTAATGTCATTAAAGGTTGCAGCACTTTTTATGATTGTGCATACTTATTGCCGATAAAAAATATTTTTTTTGTACTGTATTTTGGAAATTTCTTAGTGTCACAAAAGTTTGACCTCTTATTATGCTGAAAATAGAAGAGAAGAAGAATTTTGACAAATTAGTTAACTTACAATAAAAGATGTGGATAAATTGTGTAACACCCTGTATCCAAAACAGACCGAAAATAAGTTTTTTAGAAAATCTACAGGTGCAACAGATGGTGGCCATCGACGGACCGTAGCATGACCCGCGGTCCGTCCTACACATCCGTCGATTGGGTCAGAAACCACCCAAAATCTCAATCCAAAAAATTTGACTAAGTGTCGAATGATGGACTGGCTTATGGTCCGTAGTCTGAGTTCGTCGATCAACACCCCATTCACCCACTCTCTGATAAGAACCACGATTGACCAGCATTGTCCGTAGATGGACCTACAGACCGTAGGTGAGAAATAGCAGACATTTAGGGGGAAAATTCAGTTGGGTCAACTTCAGATGGTCATAACTCTTAGCATAAAATGAATTAGGTGTCCCATGACCTACCAAAAGATAGATAATTGAATTATCTTTCCTTAGACACCAACCTTGCTAAAATTAGACCTCCGAGTAAGGAGTTATGTCCATTTTAGTAAAGGCCTGTCGAACAGGCCCAACCTACGGACCAAACGACGGACCGTCGATGGAATGACGGACCGTCTGCCCAGGTCATCATTTGGTCCGACAACAATTTACCTAGGGGTCTTTTGGTCTTTTCCCACTTCGTTTAAACCCGAAGATACGTCGTTTTGACCCTAAATCATCATATATTTAGTCAGTTTAATCCTAGAAACATAACTAAAATTTACCCTAAGTAAAATCATTAATCAAAACTTAGAAAATTAGAAGCAAGAAAGGAGAAAAAAGGTCAATAACCCAAGTTAAAGAATGCAGCAAGATTCTAGCAGTTCCAGCCCAGAACTCTGAATAATTCTCGTGAATTTCATCACCAGGTATGTGGGATTTCACTAGTGGGTTCCTTTCACCGATTGGGTCCCTAGTTTTCAGTCAGTTCTTGATTCTCTTATCATGATTAAACCTAGGGTTTCTAAAACATTGATAGAACTTCATGAATTTTCTATATATATGTATGTTCCAAATCAGATTGTAAAGTTATTATTTAGTTTGTCGCATGAATTTCAGAACCCTAACTTTGTATTTCTTTAGTTCTTGAATTACACATGCTAGGTAAGATATTTCAGTTATACATGCCTCAGTTTTTAATGCATCATTATAAGATAAAATGTTGCATTCTTAGTTTGCATGTTCAGTTTTGAGCTATCCAATATTTACAAAAAATTCACACATAATCAGTTAACTACATAAATCAATGGGAGTAGCATAATACCGAGTTGGACTAGGGTTCACCATACCCAATTTGTCCCACAACTACTAGCCAAGTAGGTTGTAAGTCCCCTCTATGGGCAATCAGTTTAGTGATCATGCCAGCATACCTTTATACCTCTGGCAGGGTATATTGGGTCCTCTCGATGGGGCATAAGTCGGACTCCACATTTAGGTCATGTGATTTTATTATCAGTTATTAGTAGCTCTCATAGTTTAGTCAGACTATCTTGCAAAGACCATTTATCAGTATACTCAATATTAAGTTTCAGCATGTTATAAATTGGTCATTGCATTCAGTTAGCTCTGAATTCTCTATATCATGTTCAGATTATTATACTTGCTTCTGTGCTTGTTCAGTGATGTTTTATTTAAGTTTTATACTATCCTACATGCTCAGTACCTTTTAAGTATTGAGGCATACGTGCGCTACATCTTCTCGTGATGTAGGTTCAGGTTTTCAGCATCCAGATCACGCATATATCAATTTCCGATCTTTGGTTAAGCAAATTTAGTGGTGAGTCCTCATTATCCGAGAACAATAGTCATGAGTTTCTTTTAAGTATTTAGTCTTTTAGTTTCAGGTTTTTCTACATTTAGTTGGCGCTTGTCCTAGTATTTCTAGTCCAGTTTAGAGGTTATTTTCAGACATAGTTAGATTCAGCTTAGTATTGAGTTAATATTTCTTTTATATTATACTCATGGTTTTCAAATATCTCAATTATAGAGTATGGGTATTTCCCATCTTTTCAAATTAATTTATGATTTAGCTTCCGTATCAGTTTACATTCTTTAGTATACTCATGATTATGCCAGCAGGGTTAGCTTGTTATCACTTATGGTCCTAGGTTCCGTGTCTATGTCTCGGGGTTAGCTCAGTGCGTGACAAAACTTGGTATCAGAGCACCTGGTTCAAGAGTCTAGGATGTCTGAAAAGCCACACTAAGTATAGTCCTTTTCATGGGTGTGTAGTGCACCACATCTAATGAGAGGGAGGCTACAAAGTGTTTTTAGGAAAACTTCACTTTCTTGTTACTCTTATCATGCGTAAGGTATGATCTTATTCCACTCTAACTTGAATTTCTACGTTTTAGATCATTCCTCCTCATAGAGTTATCACTAGGAATGCGAATGCCAGGAATGCAAAGGCAGCTCCTCCGGTCCCAGATCAAGAAGCCTCCAATGCTGAGTTCAAAAATGTTATACAGATGTTATCTCATAGTATGACCAACCAGAACAATCGAGTTCATGCTCATGTGAATGAAAATGGTGGATCAGTAGCAACAAGGGTCCGTGACTTTATTAGGATGACTCCACCTTAGTTCTTAGGATCGCAAGCTAATGAGGATCCTCAGAATTTCTTGGATGAGATCAAGAAAATCTTTGAGGTAATGCAAGTCACTGGGAATGATCAGGTTGAGTTGTCATCATACCAGTTGAAAGATGTTTCTCATATTTGATACACTTAGTGGAAGGAGAATATGGGTGCAAATGCGGCATCTATCACTTCGGATTGCTTTATTGAGACATTTCTCGATAGGTTTTTCCCAATAGAGTTGAGAGAAGTAAAAGCCCAAGAATCCATGAACTTAAGGCAGGGTAACATGATAGTCCAAGAGTATGGGCTCAAGTTTAACCAACTCTCCAGGGATGCTCCTCACATGGTTGCTGACTCCAGGGCTCATATGAATATGCTCTTGTATGGAGCGTTGGATTTGGTGAATATTGAGTGCAGAAATGCAATGTTACTTGGAGATATGAACATCTCTAGGCTTATGACTCATGGTCAACAGGTTGAGAGTGATAATCTTAGGGAACAAGCTAAGGAGAATAAGAAGGCTAGGATTGGAAAGTATGACTATTCTCAACAGAAATCGGGTGCTGGAAATCACTTGCAAAGTCAGCGGAAGTTTTAAGCTCCAGCCTCTTCATCGGCTAGTGTTCCATCTTCCAAGAAAAGGTATAACCAAAAGGGTAGAGCACCAGGCTCTAAGTCTCAAGGAAGTGTTTCAGGCACCAAGACTAAATCCATTTGCTTTAAGTGTGGTAAGAACCATCTGAGCAAGTGTCTCGCAAGAAAAGAAGGATGCTTTGGGTGCGGTCAGTCTGGTCACAGGTTGAGGGATTTTCCTCCTAGACAGGGTCAAGGAGGCGTTAATGGTAGAGCTCAGTCTACAACTTCAGCAACACCTGCAAGTCGCCTAACACAGCAGGGTAACTCATCTGGTACAGGTGGCGGTCAGTGCCAGAACATGTTGTATGCTCTTCAGGCTCGCCACGATCAGGAAGGTTCTCCTGATGTAGTTACTGGTACGTTACGAGTCTTTGACCTTGATGTTTATGCATTGTTAGATCCAGGGGCTACTCTTTCTTTTATAACTCCTTACATAAAAGTCCAATTTACTGTTGGTCCAGAAAGTCTCTCAGGACCTTTCTCAGTCTCAACTCCAGTTGGTGACCCAGTTATAGCTAGACGAGTATATATAAATTGCCCTGTCATAGTCTCTCAGAAAGTCACCTCAGGAGATCTTGTTGATTTAGAAATGGTAGACTTCGATGTCATTCTAGGCATGGATTGGTTGCATTCCTGTTATGCCTCAATCGATTATAGAACTAGGATTGTTCGTTTTCAGTTTCAAGACGAACCAATCCTAGAATGGAAGGGTAGTAGCTTAGTGCCTATGGGTCGATTTATTTCATACCTTAAATACAGATAGATGATCTCTAAGGGTTATCTCTATCATCTAGTTCATGTTAAGGATTCTAGCTCTGAAACCCCAACTCTTGAGTTAGTTCCAGTAGTCTATGAGTTTCCAAAGTATTTTCAAAAGATCTTCCCAGAGTCCATGTCGAAAGGGAAATCAACTATGGAATTGATCTACTTCAAGCTACCCAGCCTATTTCTATTTTTCCTTACAGAATGGATCCAGCAGAGCTTAAGGAATTGAAAGAGCAGTTGCAAGACCTTCTAGATAAGGGCTTCATGAGACCTAGTATTTCTCCATGGGGTGCACCAATGTTGTTCGTAAGGAAGAAAGATGGTTCTCTCAGAATGTGCATTGACAATAGACAGTTAAACAAGGTCCCAATCAAGAATAAGTATCCTATCCTCAGGATTGATGACTTATTTGACCAACTTCAGGGTGCTAGTCACTTCTCAAAGATAGACCTCAGATCGGGTTATCATCAGCTTAGAGTCAGAGATAGTGACATTCCAAAAACAGCCTTCAAAACTCGGTATGGTCATTACGAATTTGTAGTTATGTCATTTGGACTAACCAATGCTCCTGCGACTTTCATGGATTTGATGAACAGAGTATTTAAACAGTACTATGACTTGTTCGATATCGTCTTCATTAATAATATCCTCATTTACTCTAGGAATGAGGAAGAACATGCGAGTCATTTGAGAATTATTTTATAGACTCTCAAGGATCACCAATTATTTGCTAAGTTTAACAAATGTGCGTTCTGGTTGCAATTTGTTGCTTTCCTTGTTCACATTGTATCTAGCGAAGGGATCCGAGTGGATTCACAAAAGATAGAAGCACTAATATAATGGCCCAGACCTACCTATGTTGTAGATATCAGAAGTGTCTTAGGTCTAGCGGGTTATTATAGAAGGTTCATGGAAGGATTCTCCTCCATAGCCTCACCATTGACTAGATTGACTCAGAAGATGGTCATGTTTCAATTGTCAGATGATTGTGAGAAAAGCTTTGCAGAATTGAAAACAAGATTGACTACATCTCCTATCTTGAGTCTACCAGAGGATTTAGATTGTTATGTGATCTATTGTGATGCATCTAGCTTTGGCCTAGGATGTGTGTTGATGCAGCGAGATATGGTTATATCGTATGCTTCTAGACAGCTTAAGGTGCATGAGAAGAACTATCCGAGGCATGACCTCGAGCTTGCAGCAGTGGTGTTTGCACTCATTCTATGGAGACACTACTTGTATGGTATTCATGTAGATGTGTTCACTGACCATAAGAGCCTTCAGTATGTGTTCACCCAGAAAAAAGTTGAATTTTCGCCAAAGGAGATGGCTTGAGTTCCTTAAGGATTATGATATGAGTGTGCATTATCATCCTAGTAAGGCGAATGTAGTAGCAAAAGCTCTTAGTATATTATCTATGGGTAGTGTATCCCACATTGAGGAAGAAAGGAAAGAGCTAGTGAAAGATGCTCACAGGCTTACTCGTTTAGGATTTCGCCTTATGAGCATATCAGATAGTGGTGTAACAGTTCAAAATGGGAAGAATCTTCTTTGGTAGTGGAGGTTAAGGTAAAGCAAGATAGTGATCCAATTTTGCTTGAACTTAAGAATGGAGTCTACAATCAAAGAGTGGAGGTTTTCTCCCAAGGGGGAGATGGTGTACTTCTCTACCAGTGAAGATTGTGTGTTCCGGATGTGGGTGAGTTGAGAAGCATATCCTTGCGGAAGCCCATAACTCCAGATATTCTATTCACCCAGGTGCCACTAATATGTACCACGATCTGCTGGAAATCTATTGGTGGAATGGCATGAAGAGGGACATAGCAAATTTTATGAGTAAGTGCCCCAATTGCCAGCAAGTCAAGGTATAACAGCGGAAACCAGGAGGTATGACTCAAGATATTGATATTCCTACTTGGAAGTGGGATGTGATCAATATGCATTTCATCACAGGGTTACCTCGTACTCGCAGACAATATGAAGGTGCTGATTCTTCAATTGTTATTACTCTATTTTTTTATGGAACTGATATTGAATAATAGAAGATAAGAATAAGACCACATTTGAAAGCTAAATGTTTGTGGACTATTATTGAAAATGGATTTGAAGATCCAGACAACTATGGTGATCTTAAAGCATCAGAGATGAAAAATCTTGAAGCTAAGAATCGTCAAGATGCAAAAGCATTGAGCAAAATCCAAATGGGAGTCACAAGAGCATATTTTTGCAAAAATTGCTACTTGTGAGACTACAAAGGAAGCTTGGGATTTTCTGGAAACTGAGGTGTATGGTGACGAAAAGGTACGCACTATATAACTTCAAACTCTTAGAAGAGAGTTTCAAAATTTGAAGATGATAGAATCTGAATAAAATGATGAATATTGCAAAAGAGTCATGAATGTTGTTAATGAAATGAGAAATCATGGTGATACAGTTTATGACCAACAAGTTGTGGAAAAGAATCTAATTAGTGTCACAGAAAAGTATGATTACATTATTGCTATCACTGAGGAGACGAAAGATCTTTCTTAGCTTTCCATCAAAGAGCTAGTTGGATCATTTTGTGCACACGAGAAGTAAAGATTTTTTCGTGAAGATCAACCCAAAGAGACGGCTTTCCAGTCTTGAACAAATGACAATTCTCAAATTTCTAAAAAAATCAACAAAAGATGAATTACAAGCCAAAAAAGAAGCAGGATCATTATGGCTCTTCCAAGGAGGTTGAAGAAAAAGGTGAGAAAAACTCTAGTCTTTTTTGTAAAGTTTGCAAAAAGACTAATCACAATGCAGAAAAATGTTGGCACAAACAAAGGCAAGCCCCAATGTAACTTTTGTAAAAAGTTTGGCCACGTTGAAAAGGATTGCTGGAACAAGAAACGGGAGCAAGCAATTTTTTGTGAAAAACAGGAGGAAGAAAGGGAAGAAAACCTTTTTTTTGCTTCTAAATCTGATGCTTCAACAAAAACCAATAAATGGTATGTTGATAGTGGTTGTAGTAATCACATGGCAGAAGATGAAAAGACTTTCCTCTCAATTAATAATTGCATCACTACTAAAGTGAGAATGGGGAATGGAGCCTTAGTTGATGTGAAAGGTAAATGTACTATTTTGATCAACATGAAAGGAAGCGGTAAGCAAATTCATTATGTTCTTTATGTTCCTGATTTGGAAAGAAATTTGCTTAGTGTTGGTCACCTCATGGAAAATACTTATTCTCTTGTGTTTAGAGATACAAATTGAGTCAAGTCAAGTCATTGTTGAAGTAAAGATGATAAAAGAAACTTCCCTTTGCAATTTCATTACAATTCATTAAAAAATGAAATTGTAGATGATTCATGGCTTAGGCACAAAAGATTTTGTCACTTGAATTTTCATGGTTTGAAGCTTCTCAAGAAAAAGGGCATGATGCAAGGGCTTCCTGAGATACATACGGAGGCGGATCCATGTGAAAGTTGTATAATGGGAAAGCAACATAGGAAGTCTTTTCTAAAAGGGGTGTCTTGGAGAGCAAGTGTACTTTTGGAGCTAATTCATACAGACATTTGGGGACCAATGAAGACTCCATATCTTGGAAGTTAAAGGTATTTTCTAATCTTTATTGATGATTTCTCAAGAATGACTTGGGTTTATTTCTTGAAAGAAAAGTCAGAAGCATTTGCTACATTCATGAAATTTAAAGCCCTTGTTGAGAAGCAAAAAGGTTGCATCATCAAAACCATTCGCAGTGATAGAGGAGGTGAATACACAAGTAGAGAATTTGAAAATATTGCATAAATGAAGGCATTCAGAAGCAACTTACAACAGTGTTTACTCCTCAACAAAATGGGGTATCTGAAAGAAGAAATAGAACAATTGTTGAAATGGCCAGACCTATGATGAATGAGAAACGGCTGCCAAAATATTTTTGGTCAAAATCAGTGCATACAGCAGTCCACATCAGTAATAGGTGTCCAATAAAGGAACTAAAGGACAAGACACCAGTTGAAGCTTGGAGTGGAATTAAACCTTCTGTAAGTCATTTTAAATTTTTTGGGTGTATTTGTTATGCTCATGTACCTGCTGAGAGAAGAACAAAATTGGATGAAAAAAGTCAAAATGTATCTTTCTTGGTTATAGTGATGTGACAATAGGATATAGGCTTCTCGATGTCAAAACTAACAAAGTTGATGTTAGTAGAGATGTCATTTTTGATGAAAATCAACATGGAATTGGGAGGATAAAAACATAGAGAATACTGCTATCATATCTTCAAATCAAGAAGAGGATGAGAAAGATGAATATGACTCTCAAGGGGGAGAAATCCCAGGTTCAGATGATAAAGAACCGCCTCCAAGAAGAATAAAATGTTGAGTGACATTTATCAAATATGTAAATTTGCCGGTGTTGAGCCAGAAAATGATGAATAAAAAATAAAGCATGATGTTGGAAGAAAGCCATGGAAGAAGAAATTCGGATGATTGAAAAAAATAATACTTGGGAGTTTGTGGCTATTCTCAAAGAAAGAGAAGTTGTAAGTCTAAAATGGATTTACAAAATCAAACTGAATCAGGAAGGAGATTCAAAAGCACAAAGCAAGGTTGCTTGCTAGAGGCTTCACACAAAAAGTATTGATTTTTATGAAACTTTATCTCTAGTTGCTCGTCTTGAGACAGTTAGAACTGTAATTGTTGTTGCTGCACAAAAGAAATGACTGATATTTCAACATTATGTTAAAATTTCATTTCTGAATGGAAATCTTGACGAAGAGATTTATGTTTAGCAACCTCAAGGATTTTTTGTTCAAGTGAGAGAAGAGAAGGTGTAAAGGCTAAAAAAGGCTTTTTACGGGCTGAAGCAAGCTCCAAGAGTCTGGTACAATGACAATGATACATATTTTCTAAAAAATAATTTTTAGAAAAAGTAAAAGTGAAGTCACTCTGTATGTGAAGAAAGAACATGGCAGCATTATCATTGTTTGTCTCTATGTGGATAATTTGCTCTTTACAGGAAATGATGTAAAGATGATGCAAAATTTCAAGCAAGATATGATGCAATCTTATGAAATGAGTGATCTTGGGTTGCTAAATTATTTCTTGGGCATCGATGTTTCTTAAGTGAAAGAAGGAATTTCATTTCTCAAAAGAAGTATACTTAAAGTATTCTTCAAAAATTCAAAATGATGGATTGCAGATCTGTGGCGATACCATTAGGAGCAAATGAGAAGTTTAGAAAAGATGATGGAGAAAAGAAAGCTAATAGATCACTTTATAGGAGCTTGATTGGAAGTTTTATATATCTTACTTCAACAAGGCCAAATATTATGTTTGCTGCTAGTTTATTATCCATATTCATGCAAGAACCAATCCAAGTGCATTTTTGACATGCAAAGTGTGTTCTATGTTATTTGCAAGGAACAATGAATTATGGGAAAATGTACAAGCTTGGTGGAGATTTGAACTTAATTGGTTATTCTGATAGTGATTGGACTGGAAGTATAGATGACATGAAGAGTATTTCTGGTTATGCTTTCTTATTTGGATCAAGTATTTGTTCTTGGTTATCAAAAAAGCAAAGTGTTGTTGCTCAATCCACTGCCGAAGCAGAATATGTTTCAGCATCCAAGGCTACTTCTCAAGCTATTTGGCTTAGGAGAATATTTGAAGACATTGGTGAAAAATAAAAAAAAGGGAATGTTATGTATTGTGATAACAAATCAGCAATTGCAATTGCCAAGAATCCAGTCAGTCATGAAAGATCAAAGCATACTTTCATCAAGTATTATTTTATCTGAGAAGCACAAGAGAAAGACGAAATTCAGTTGCATTATTGTCAGACAGGAGAGCAACTTGCTGACATCTTCACCGAAGCACTTCCTAGAGAAAATTTTTGCTATCTTCGAGAAGGCATTGGAGTTATCAAGAAAATGCATTAAGGAGGAGTGTTGAAATTAATGCATCAATGTTTAGTTTTCCAAAATTTTCTCTTTGTTTTTTAAGAAGTCTCTTTAGAATTTCGTAGTACATGTATCTAGTAAATTGTGATACATGTATTTAGTTATTTATAAAAGACTTTTTGTTTTCTATTTTGTGTAGTATAAATAGTGATGTAGTTGATGATTGTAATCTTCTCAAGTGGCATTAAGTAGCCTATAATAAACTTATGCATTCTCTAAATATACTATTTTCCTTCCATATTTCCTAAAGTCTTTAGGGAAGACTCAAATTTTCTTGGCCCTCGAAACCAGAACTTTGTCCAATCACAAAAGGTAACTTCATCAATGACACCTTTTATAAGTCCGTCAAATACCAAAACAAGTAAGAACAACTTCCAGGGAAAAAAGACTTGCCTTGGTCAATTTCATGAGTCAACTCCTTAGCCGAGGGTATAACTTCGTCATAAAAGGACCCATGAACAGAAAAAGGCCTCCATGTTGGAATTAATGCATCAATGTTTAGTCTTCCGAAATTGTCTCTTAGTTTTTCAAGAAGTCTCTTTAGAATTTCGTAACACATGTATCTAGTAAATTGTGATACATGCATTTAGTTATTAGTGAAATACTTTTTGTTTTCTATTTTGAGTAGTATAAATAATGATGTAGTTGATGATTGTAATTATCTCAAGTGGCCTTAAGTAGCCTATAATAAACTGGAGCATTCAGATACTATTTTCCTTCTATATTTCCTACAAATTGGTATCAAGAGCATGTTTTCGTTCTTAATCTGGGTTTAGATGAAGAGAAATATTATGGCATCCAAAACAAATGAAGGTGATGATTCTTCAATTGTTATTACTCCATTTTTTGATGGAACTAATTTTGAATAGTCGAAGATAAGAATGAAAACACGTTTGAAAACTGAAGGTTTGTGGACTATTGTTGCAAATGTCTTTGAAGAGCCAGACAATGATGGTGATCTTACAGCAGCAGATATGAAAAATCTTTAGGCTAAGTATCGTCAAGATGCAAAATCCTTGAGCAAAATCCAAATGGGAGTCCCAAGACCATATTTTGCAAAAATTGCTACTTGTGAGACTACAAAGGAAGCTTGGGATTCTCTGGAAACTGAGGTGTATGGTGACGAAAAGGTACGCACTATAAATCTTCAAACTCTTAGAAGAGAGTTTCAAAATTTGAAGATGATGGAATCTGAAAAAATTGATGAATATTGCACAAGAGTCATTAATATTGTTAATGAAATGAGAAATCATGGTTATACAATTTATGACCAAGAAGTTGTGGAAAATATTATAAATAGTGTCACAGAAAAGTATGAATACATTGTTGCTATCACTTAGGAGACGAAATATCTTTCTAAATTTTCCATCAGAGAACTAGTTGGATCATTTCGTGCACACGAGAAGCGAAGATTTTTTCGTGAAGATCATCCCAAAAAGACGGATTTCTAGTTTAAAATAAAAGAGAGTTCTCAAAATTTCTCAAAAAATCAACAGAAAAAGAATTACAAGCAAAAAAAGAAGCTGGATCGTGATGGTTCTTCCAAGAAGGTTGAAGAAAAAGGTGAGAAAAACTCTAGTCGTTTTTGTAAAGTTTGCAAAAAGACTAATCACAATGCAAAAAACTGTTGGCACAAAGGCAAGCCCCAATATAACTTTTGTAAAAATTTGGCCATGTTGAAAAGGATCGCTGGCACAAGAAACGGGAGCAAGCAATTTTTTGCGAAAAACAAGAGAAAGAAAGAGAAGAAAACCTTTTCTTTGCTTCTAAATCTGATGCTTCAACAAAAAGCAATGAATGATATGTTGATAGTGGTTGTAGTAATCACATGACTGGAGATGAAAAGACTTTCTTCTCAATCAATAATAGCATCACTACTAAAGTGAGAATGGGGAATGGAGCCTTAGTTGATGTGAAAGGTAAAGGTACTATTTCAATCAATATGAAAGGAAGCGGTAAGCAAATTCATTATGTTCTTTATATTCTTGACTTGGAAGAAATTTTTCTTTGCGTTGGTCGACTCATGGAAAATGGTTATTCTCTTGTGTTTAGAGATAATTATTGCAATATTTATGATAAAATTGAGCCAAATCAGTCATTGTTGAAGTAAACATGCTGAAAAGAAACTTCCCTTTGCAATTTCATTACAATTCATTAAAAAATGAAATTGTAGATGATTCATGGCTTTGGCACAAATGATTTTGTCACTTGAATTTTCATGGTTTGAAGTTTCTCAAGAAAAAGGGCATGATGCAAGTCCTTCCTGAGATACATACGGAGGTGGATCCACGTGAAAGTTGTATAATGGGAAAGCAACATAGGAAGTCTTTTCTAAAAGGGGTGTCTTGGAGAGCAAGTGTACTTTTGGAGCTAATTCATACAGACATTTGCGGACCAATGAAGACTCCATATCTTGGAAGTTAAAGGTATTTTCTAATCTTTATTGATGATTTCTCAAGAATGACTTGGGTTTATTTCTTGAAAGAAAAGTCAGAAGCATTTGCTACATTCAAGAAATTGAAAGCCCTTATTGAGAAGCAAAAAGGTTGCATCATCAAAATCATTCGCAGTGATAGAGGAGGTGAATACACAAGTCGAGAATTTGAAAATATTGCATAAATGAAGGCATTCAGAAGCAACTTACAGCAGGGTTTACTCCTCAACAAAATGGTGTATCTGAAAGAAGAAATAGAACAATTGTTGAAATGGCCAGACCTATGATGAATGAGAAACGGCTGCAAAAATATTTTTGGGCAAAATCAGTGTATACAGCAGTTCACATCAGTAACAGGTGTCCAATAAAAGAACTAAAGGAAAAGACACCGGTTGAAGCTTGGAGTGGAATTAAACCTTCTGTAAGTCATTTTAAATTTTTTGGGTGTATTTGCTATGCTCATGTACCTTCTGAGAAAAGAACAAAATTGGATGAAAAAAGTCAAAATAATGTTAAAACTAACAAACTTGATGTTAGTAGAGATTTCATTTTTGATGACAAACAACATGGAATTTGGAGGATATAAATATAGAGAATACTGCTATCACATCTTCAAATAAAGAAGAGGATGAGAAATATGAAGATATCTCTCAGGGGGGAGAAATCCCAGATTCACATGATGAAGAACCGCCTCTAAGAGGAATAAAAATGTTGAGTGACATTTACCAAAGATGTAACTTTGCCTGTGTTGAGCCAGAAAGTTATGAAGAAGCAATAAAGCATGATGTTTGGAAGAAAGCCATGGAAGAAGAAATTCGGATGATTGAAAAAAATAATACTTTGGAGCTTGTGGATATACCCAAAGAAAGAGAAGTTGTAAGTTTAAAATGGATTTACAAAATCAAACTCAATCAGGAAGGACATATTCAAAAGCACAAATCAAAGTTGGTTGCTAGAGGCTTCACGCAAAAAGTATTGATTTTTATGAGACTTTCTCTCTAGTTGCTCGTCTTGAGAAAATTAGAACTATAATTGATGTTGCTGCACAAAAGAAATGGAAGATATTTCAGCTTGATATTAAATCTGCATTTCTTAATGGAAAACTTGATGAAGAGATTTATGTTGAGAAACCTCAAGGATTTTTTGTTCAAGTGAGAGAAGAGAATGTGTACAGGCTAAAAAAAGCTCTTTACGGGTACTTCTGGTTATTCTTTCTTATATGGATCAAGTATTTGATCTTGGTTATCAAAAAAGCAAAGTGTTGTTGCTCAATCCACTGCCGAAGCAGAATATGTTTCAGAATCCAAGGCACTTCTAAAGCTATTTGGCTTAGGAGAATATTTTAAGACATTGATGAAAAACAAAAAAGAGGGACTGTTATGTATTGTGATGACAAATTAGCAATTGCAACTGCCAAGAACCCAGTCAGTCATGAAAGATCAAACAATATTTCAATCAAGTATCATTTTATCCGAGAAGCACAAGATAAAGGCGAAATTCAGTTGCATTATTGTCAGACAGGAGAACAACTTGCTGACATCTTCACCAAACGAGAACGCATTGGAGTTATATAGCAAATGCATTAAGGAGGAGTTTTGGAATTAATGCATCAATGTTTAGTCTTCCGAAATTGTCTCTTTGTTTTTCAAGAAGTTTCTTTAGAATTTCATAGTACGTGTATCTAGTAAATTGTAATACATGTATTTAGTTATTTGTGAAAGACTTTTTGTTTTCTTTTTTGTGTAGTATAAATAGTGATGTAATTGATGATTATAATCATCTCAAGTGGCCTTAAGTAGCCTATAATAAACTTGAGCATTCTCTAATGATTATATAACACTCCGATGAAAGTAGAGACCGTGTTGGTGGATGGACACCGATTCTCGCAATAGGCCTGGAGAACATTCTCATTATGGTCATATGTGAGTATCGAAGAAAAGATAGCTGAAGAAAACAATTGATAAAACACAATTAAGAGTTGCAAGCGTTTATTATTATTGTCCTATGTAACCAGATTACCTATTTATACACAAAGTATTAGTACATTTTTACTATATCCCAACTATTCTGTAGTTGTATTCCTAATGAACGTCAATTATGTCGAGGTGTTCCTACAGTCCAATGTATTCTATACAGATCTACAGTATAAATTCTAGTTTTGTTCATATGGTTTATCCCTCCCCCATAAGCTGGTGGTGGGATTCTGTGCTACTCCAAGCTTTGAGCTTGAGCCTTGAAACTTATGTTTAGGCAACGCTTTGTTGAATATACCTGCATTCTGTTGCAATGAAGGTATGAACCTTGTCACCATAGCACCTTGGACAACTTTGTCCCGTACAAAATGATAATTAGGCTTGGCATGCTTCGTGCGAGCATGCATTACCGGAATAACTGTAAGGTGAAGGGCACTAATGATGTCTATGAACAACAAAGGAGGATGATACAAAAAAGAGATCCTAATATCCTCAAAATGTACCCATGTGAGGTCAAGAGCTAAAGATGCTAACAAACAATACTCAGCCTCTATGTTAGATCGAGCAACTATTTTTTATTTGTTTGAAGATCAACTAATGTGATTGGAGCCAAGGAAAATGCAAATGCTTGTGGTGGATTGCCGAGAGATGGGGCAACCAACCTAGTCAGCATCGGAGAACCCTATCAAGTTCAGATAAGATTGGGAGGAACTAAGTAGATCGAGAACGGGAGTGCTATCAATATCATGAAAAACATGTTTCATGCCAGACCAGGGAACTTTTGTCGGGAAATGCATAAACTAGCAGAGAAGATATTTACAGCAGCGTGGGATATGTTAGTTCAAACAAGAGTAAAATATAGCTAATCACTCACATTGCTTCTATATTAAGTAGCATCTACCATAGCACCTGTGAACTGATGGAGATTATGCTTGAGAGCTATTGTAGTGTGAATAGTCGAGCATCTTGCATCTTTGTGCGATGAACCTCATCAAAGATGCGATGAACCTCATCACAAAGAAAATAATGGAGAGCTCACAGATCCTTCATTGCAAAATATGATTGAAGCTCATGAATAAGTTTTCAAAGAAGTGCTAGATTGCATCCAATTAACACTATATCATCAACATAAAGTAGAAGCAATATAGAATCTTGAGAAGAATGTAGGATAAATAGAGACGGATCAGATTTGCTACAAGTGAAACCGAGATGAAAGAGGTAAGATCTAAACTTTTGAAACCAAGCTGTGGGTTCTTGCTTAAGAACATATAAAGCTTTCTTAAGTAGGCATACATGATTTGGATGGACCGGATCAACAAAACCTGGAGGTTACTTCATGAAAACAATTTCTTTGAGATCCACATGTAAAAAAAATTCTTGACGTCCAATTAATCTCCCAATGTAGGGTGGTTGCAATGGACAACACAATGTGAATGGTTGAAGCTTTAACAATCGGACTATAAGTTTCATCAAAGTTGATAGCATCAAGTTGACTGTAACTTTATGAAACGATCCTTAAAGCGCTCCACTTACCCATCCGGCTTTAGCTCTGTTATGAACACCCATCTAAAGAGAAATAATGTTCTCATGAGGTTGCTGACGTACCAACATCCACGTGCCACTAGATTTTAGGGCTGCGAGCTCTTCATGCATAGCAGTCAACCAATATGGTTTAGAAAGAGTGTATTTAATTGATTTCGGTTTACTAACATCAGTATGTTATCTAACTGAGGGATTGAAAGGTAGGACTTGATGTGTTGTTGTTGCCAACTTGCATTGGTGAATTGTTGCTTCTAGCTTCCATTGATGAACTGTTGCTTCTTGCTTTCCTTGTATAAATCTACTCTCATGAGGATAATTAGAGACTTCAATATTTGGTGAGTTGAAAGAATAATTTAATTCAAGAAGTTGGTCACATTGACATAAAGAAGCAGGTTTTCCCATCGCATGCGTATGTGAGGTGTTCTGAGAGTTGGTGCTGGTGCTGTTGGAAAACATATATGCACACCGGAAGTATGTCAGAATCTTAACGACTTACATGGATAATAGATAATCAGTACAGTTTTATGCTAGAACACATAATATGCTAGAATACATAAACATAATGAAATTTAATTCAAGAATTACCTCTTGAAGCATGAGCGATACCTTCAAGCAAATCTCAAGATAGACAAACTTTCAAACGAATCTACAAGATAGCTATTATCTTCTATAGTGATCCAAAGTCACATCCGAACTCTCTCAATACTTGGGTGGGCAAGTATGAATAGAAAAATAATCATCCTTTTTCTAGGTTAGGAGAATCCCTATTTATAGAGATTTCTTCTTAATCCAAGAAGTACTAGAAAACCTTATTTTTCTAGAAGACTAGAAAAACCGATATTATTTTTCCTTTTTGCATAGAAATAGGATTCTGAGCGCTAGTTAAATATGGGAACTATAGTGACCACAGAAGTAATTACCGAGGCTTCCTATTATGGAAATAATTCCAAATAATTAATTTGATTATTCTTGCCATGATAAATTACAAATCATTCCACTAGAAATTCGTAATTGCACTCCTCTATTTCGTAATTCCCCATTTAAACACTTATGTTATTCCTCATGTTAAGATTTCAAATACTAATCAATAAATTAAATTACTGACGAATTTAACTTAATGATTAATTTTCTTTAGAGCACTACTTAATTTATTTCATGTGTCGGATTCATAAATCCACTTGATAGATTTGACACGATGAAAACTTATAAATTTATCAAAATGGCATATCAATCAATCTCTATTACGAGACATGGATTCCATCAACTAACTTATTATTTCACCAATTTATATTATTATCAGCGAACTTACCAGGCATATTGACCTATCTCAGAATCTAACCTTTTAATAAATCAAAACGATAATTAATATATACAAATCATAATAGTTATATCAGGATTAAGAATGCAAGTACATTTAATAGTTTAGAGAATATGTTTTTGTCGGTCAGTCTAATGTAACTATCTCTAGTCGGTTCCGTTCAATACATAAAAAATGTACTAGCACAAGAAGTTGGAACTGCACCGTTCTCATAATCAAGATAAATTACATCTAATCTTGTGCTACAATCATGCCCAATGGCATGTCCAATTTCCATTCTAGATTGTGAACCAAAAACTTTATACTTATAAGAACCGATGATTTAATCCTCTGTGTATAAGCTAAAACTCTACACACTAAATCATCTACTATATAAGTAAATAGACACCATAAAACGAATATATGATCTATTGAAATTGAGCAAATATTTATTATCTAATAAATATTATTTCTTAACACGTTGTTAATACTATATATCCCAACAATCTCCGCTTAGACTTTTTTAACCATCACAATTGTTATAATGTACTATATCTAAATGCATGGTTAATAGTATATACCCTAACAATCTCCCAGTTAGATATTTTATCTTGAAAATTCTTTGAATACTATGTCTAAACACATGATTTATAGTATATACTCTAACATTCTCCCACTTAGACTCTTAACTATGCATTTATAACTTTCAAAGGCATTCCTTTATTTCTTATCGAAAGAAAATTTACCAAGCTATTTTCTCATGTAATTTTGTCTAGTAGTTCTTCGTCGTAACAAATCGATTATGTACTAGATCTTGAGATACCTTATCATGAAACACTCCAAGAGTGTACTTATTTTCAGGAGTTTTGTCATAAAGGTTCTCTCAACCATACAAAATGAATCAATATTTGTTATGATTCTCCCACTACGACTAAGTACTACTATTATAATCACACGTTCATGTTCTTGAGTTTTAATATTGTCTTCAAATTCTTTCAATATTAACAACTTTTTATGAAGGGTTCTTTTAATATGCTCAACATCACTCCCACTACTTGAAATAGTAGTTTTTTTATGTCTAGTAACGTTTCTTCCACTACTTAAATGCAATGGAACGTCAATTCTGGCATACTCATTAGATGTTATTGAGCATCTGAATTTATAATTAAGTTGTTTGTTACTTGTTTGTTCAATTTCTGTAGAACTAGTTTACTTCTAGGAACATGGTTTACTAAATGATCCATTTCAAAAAATCAAACAATTGTGTTAAAAATTGCCTTATTTTCTTTTGGACACTATAATAAACCCTCTTTCAGTCTTTAGGATATCCAATTAACACACATACGGTTTTTAATTCTGATTTTCTTTTTTTCCCACTCAGCACATGTGCTGGACAATTCTATATCTGAGCATGTCACAGATTAGACTTACGTCATCCAACTAGTTCTATAGTTGTCCAAGGTACTAATCTGAAAGAAATTGAATTAAGAATGTGATATGTAGTTATTAGAACCTATCCCGAAAGAAACAAAATAACTAATAATGAGTCAATAATTTATCTTATCATCTTCATAAGAATCTACTTCGTATATCTTCTACACCAATCTATTATAGATCGTCTGGTGTAGACAATTGAAATGCAATTATTTTATAAGATAAGTGACTCAGGAGCTTTGTAAAGAGGTTTATGTTACTATAATGAAATTGCAGTGATTTTATATATATTTTTCATGATGCTATATTAGTTTAAAATATCTTGATCAGTTTATCAAGATATTCAGACTACAAAACATCAAAATGAAAATATATTCATATCATGAGTAACCGTTTATGGAAATCTTAGAATACTCAAAGTCACCTCTTGCTCGAATTTTCATTTACCTCACAAATCAAGATAAAATAATTCCAACATATCACTTCCACCTTTTCCTTTTTAAGAGGAAAAGTCTCTTAGTTATTTATCATTCTAAATAGAACTCACATGTTGGTAGTGACTTCACTTTTAATGAACCGTTATGTTCATCCATTAACCAACCTCGAAGTTCTATTCAAAATAAATAACTTAGACGTTAGTGTACAATAAATTTCATTCAATTTAAAAGATACTTTCTCTTATGAGATAGATTAATAAAATTAAATTCATGTGAGATAATATTAATTAAAAAAAAATCGCGCATCAGTATACCACTAGAATGAAATGTCCATCAAACTCAATGATAGGAGAGTTACAAACAAATATATTAAATATTCATCTCTTATCTAGTTAGAAACTGAAAATAATTCCTTCTAACACAAGGTATATGTACAATGCATTGTTTAAATTAATATTGTATCTCTATCAAAAGAAAAGCTTAGCATAAAGTCTATTGAGAATATGAGACATAATACATTAAATTGATCATAATATTTTGAATAATCCCGAATAACGAAATTCAGGGCTCATTTATACATATATATCCATGCATCTCGAATAGCCAATCATTGGTATAGGAGAACTACTCATGCAATACACGTGTACAATGACCGATTATTCACTCGATAAACTTATAAAACCTAATTCAGTTGGAGAATCTACTGTTAGTTTAAGTCAAATGAAAATCCTCTAGCTACATTGATCCAATCTTATATTACACAGTTTCGGAGAGTTAATATAGATTATCAAAAATAGACAATTAAATACATAGTAACTTGTATCAATTTCATACGTTAGGGATGAAGGTCTAAGCCAGCACATAAAACTAATACTTCACTACTATTCAATGGTCTAAGCCAGCACATAAAATTAATACTTCACTACTATTTAATCAATTATGACCAAAAATTCATATAACGATCCAAAAAAATTTAATTTCTTACTAGTTCGTTCTTATGAATCTACCAAATTTCAGATCAATCAGAGTTCTCTTTTTTTTCTTTTTTTTTTGAATTCCAAAACTATGATCAATTTGGTTGAAAACGTTGTTTCGCCATAATAGAATTTAAGATTTTCTCACTCAGTAATTCTCATCATATATCATCATTTTTTTGTGAAATAGATACACGAATCAAGAATAAAGAACGAAATTTTAAAATTCCAAAAGAAAAACATGTTTATGTATACATTGAACATTAAAATTCAAAAGACACCTCATAGATATCAATGCATCTTGAACAATGAATTTTGATAAAAACATGACTACTCATGCACCATACATATATGGTGTCAAATATTTCATTCAACAAATTTTAAACAAAAGCCAACTCAGATGGAGAGTATATGTTAATTTAAGTTCAGTGAATATCATTATCCATAGATACATTGATCCAATCAAATATTACTCAGTTTAAGAGAGTCGATACTGATAACCAAAAGTAGAGATTAGATTTTAATGACTTGTATTAATTTCATCCGTTATGGAGGAAGGTCTAAGCCAACACATGAACTTAATACTTCACAAAATTTAGTCATCAAGACCATAGAGGACACACTCTATCACCACTATATCATAGTTGAGTAATTTTTCTGATAAAATTAATTTTTCAAGATACAAAAATTATCTAAAAAACATCATCTGAACGATTGCATAACAATGAATATTTTAAATTTAATCGTTTCTGATGAACCTAACCAATTTCTGATCTGTTGGAGTTCAAAAGTAAAATTTATCTCCAAATCTATGATCAAATTCCGATTCAAACAATTTAAGAAAAATTGAATAGATCCACATCCTTATCATATATCAATTGATGTTAACTCATCGTGTGTAATTCATGTACCACATATAACATAAATAAAAACAATATAAAGCATGACATTCATACTAAATCACATTTTAATTCCAAAGAACAACTCTAAAATCATTTTAATGACCTCAAAAAATATAACCACATAGCAATGAGTACTTCTTACTTGGTCGTTATCAATGAACTTACCAAATTTCAGGTCAATTGGAGTCCAGAAAAATATTTATTTCAAAATCTATGACCAAATTCAAATTCAAGTGATTTAAACATCTGTAGGAATTAAACAATATGACCTACATTCTTATCACATATAAATTCATGTCAAATAACCACGCGCAATCATGTTCCAAATTTAACATAAACCTAACTAACATAAATAGTGATCTTATCATATTCAAATCAAATTTTAATCCGTCAGACTACCTATACCCATCCAGAAGATTTTCATTAGTACCATCAAATTTCAAGTCAATCAAAGATCATAATCATGACCACCTAAGCTATCACCAAATTTGAAAAACTAATCGTTTTAGGCATAGTTTTAGATTAAAAATTTTCATTCTCTTATAATAATTATCTCATGAGCATAAGGCGTACTTGTGTTCTTTCTTTGGCTAAGACACACAACACCTTCTTATAATTAATTTTCCTCTCGATTAACACATCTTAGATTTCAAATATTATGTTTTTCCCTTTCACACCAATGAAAAAGTTTAATATCACTTCTCATGAATTAGTTAAGCATTGCTCGCATCTCATGGTAAATCTCCATTCGTATAAATGAATATTTACCACTAGTATTCTCTTAGAACAATTTACACATGATTCATTGAAGATATTCTAATAACTCAAATAAATAGATCACTTTCGTAAATCCTATTTATTAATCATAATTTTCAATTCATGTATTAATATGATCTCACATATAATATAAATCTTTAAGAATTTTACGATGATTCCAAAATAAATAAATCACTTTAATAATAACTATTCATTAATCACAAAATTCTTAATTTATAATATGTAAAATATTGCTCTGATTATTTTTAAACAAAAGGAAAAAAGAAACCCAATATTTTCTCATGTGAAAATCGTCTTGAACAGTGGCCGCCGGCCTGCCCAGCCACTTTATTCCTTACGGCAACCAATCATATAATATATGCCCTTGATTACTTTTTAAAAAATTGAATTTGATGGATAATAAAAACAACACAAAACCAATCATGCTGTCACAAAGATTTTATAACAGGTGATTCACACACACAAAAAAAAATCAAACCATTCACTTAGTCGTTTAGTATCATATGACATATATTATAAAAAAAATTGCCATTGAGATACTCATAGGACAAGATGCAATATCCAAACCTTTTTCTCAATTAACCCAACAATATTGATACCGATCTATGTGATTAATAATTGTTGGCAACAATTTAATTCTGACGTGGGCAGCTTCAATGGTCAAAATCTATTTTGTTAACTTTTATAATTCGAAAGTCATAAAAAACTTAGATTAATCCTGACCAATCCGGTCTAAACAACCCACATCGAACATAAAAAACTTACCTCTAGATTTTTCAAAGAAAACATATGTATAATTAAACCATATACATATTATTTGAGTTATCTATTTATATGCAAGCATGACTCATGATACCAATTATTGGAAAACATATATGTACAGCGGAAGCATGTCAGGATTTTTGCAACTTACATGCATAATAGATAATCAATACAGTTTTATGCTAGAAACATAATATGCTAGAATACATAAACATAATGAAATTTAATTCAAGAATTACCTCTTGAAGCATGAGCGGATACCTTCAAGCAAATGCCAAGATAGATAGACTTTCAAACGAATCTACAGAATAGCTATGGACTTCTACAGTGATCCCAAATCACATCCGAACTCTCTCATTACATGGGTGGGCTAGTATGAATAGAAAACTAATCATCCTTTTCTAGGTTAGGAGAATTCCTATTCATAGAGATTTCTTCATAATCCAAAAAGGACTAGAAAGCCTTGTTTTTCTAGAAGATTGGAAAAACCCACCCATATTATTTTTCCTTTTTGCATAGAAATAGGATTCTAAGTTCTAGTTAAATATAGACATCATAGGGACCACACAATTAATTACCGGGCTTCTTATTACGGAGATAATGTAAAATAATTAATTTGATTATTCTTGCCATAATAAATTATAAATCATTCCACTAGAAATTTGTAATTGCACTCCTCTATTTCGTAATTCCCCATTAAACACTTATGTAATTTCTCATGTTAAGATTTCAGATACTAATCAATAAATAAAATTACTGACGAATTTAACTTAATGATTAATTTCCTTTAGAGCACTACTTAACTTATATCATGTGTAGAATTCATAAATCCACTTGCAAGATTTGACACGATGAAAACATATAAGTTTCTCAAAAAGGAATATCAATCAATCTCTATTACGAGACATGGATTCCATCAACTAACTTATTATTTCATCAATATATATTATTATCATCCAACTTACCAGGCTTATTAACGCATCTCAGAATCTTACCTTTTAATAAATCAAAACAATAATTAATATATACAGATCATAATAGTTATATCAAAATTAAGAATATATGTACATTTAATAGTTTAGAGAATATGTTTTTGTCAGTCAGTCTAATACAACTATCTCTAGTCGGTCCCGTTCAATACAAACAAAATGTACTGGCACAAGAAGTTGAAACTATATCATTCCCATAATCAAGATAGATTACATATAATATTGTGCTCTAATCGTGCCCGATGGCATTTCCAATTTCTATCCTAGATTGTGAACAAAAAACTTTATACTTATAAGAAACGATGATTTAATCCTCTGTGTATACGCTAAAACTCTACACACTAAATCATCTACTATATAAGTAAATAGACACCATAAACGAATCTATGATCTATTGAAATTGAGCAAATATTTATTCTTAACACATGGTTATATCCTAACAGGTGCAATATACTATATAAAGATTAAGATGAGAAGGTCAAAAGATAATTTTTATTAAGTGTAGCAGCAAGATATTATATGCATAATCTTCAACCAACTGATGCTTAAGTGCAGGCCACCACCTGCACATGATATACAACTATCTAATACTAGATAATAGTAACTATAATTAATCACTAATGTGCTCCACACAATAGGAGACTTAGTAAAATTAGTAACAGGTATAAATCATAAATACTATGAGTTACTGCAACCAGCTAATATTAGTACTGTAACAACAGATATAGTTAATATACCCCTCAAGTTAGGCAAGGTTCAACAATGCCTAACTTGGAACGACGCCTAGTAAATTCTGATATAGGCAGTGGCTTGGTGAATGCAACAGCAAGTTGATCACAAGAATCAATACGAGTAACACGAACTCAATGATCTTGAACCTGGTCACGTGCATAGGAAAAATCAACTACATGTTTCATATGTGTATGAAACACGGGTTATGAGATAAATAAGTCACTCCAACATTGTCACAGTAGATTGTTGGCGTCAACGAAATTGTGACATGTAACTCACGAAGTAAGTCTCTCACCCAAGTGTTCTCTGTAAGTGCATTGGGGATGGATTTGTACTCTGCCTCGGTGGAAGCGAGCTAATGCACGTTTTAGAGAGGTTTTTTTGTATGAGCAACTGATTGGATTTGGTCCAAACAAAGAATGTAACCTGATGTAGAGATTTAATCATTCGGATCATCCCATTCCGCATCAGCATACATATATATACAAGTTAAAGTCAGAGATGTGAATAATGTTAAGTCCTAAACATGTAGTTTCTTTGAGACACCGTAGTATTCTTTTAACTGCTTTACAATGTTCATCGGTCAGTACACGCATAAATTAGCACAATTTATTATCTGCATAAGATATGTCAGGCCGTGTGAGAGACAAATACTGCAAATTTACCAAGGGTACACCGATTGCGCGTCGATCATGACTTACCGTCAGCCCCTCGAAGTGGTACACTGGAACACATGGCAGTAGAAACACCATTGTAATTTTCCATATCAAGTTTTGAAAGAATTTCCAGAATATATTATGATTGGGAAAGAATTAGAGACCATCTCGTATGTGCTTAACGTTATTACCCAAGAAGTAGTTAAGACTTTCAACGAAAATCTAGCCAAGGAACTTATGACAAATTTGATAACTTATGGATGTTTGCCAGTGATTATGATGTCGTCAACAAGGACAAGAATCTAAATAGTTACAGCCTTCTGATTCTTTACAAATAGTGAGGTGTCAGATTTTGTTCCGATAAAACCCATTTTCAGCAAATGTTCATGCATAACATTATACGAAGCCCGAGGGATTGTTTGAGGACATAAATAGTCTTCTTCAACTTGCAAACATGATTTGGGGAATGGGGTTTAATAAATCCTTAGGGTTGACACTAAGCACTTCTTCGTCCAATTTCTTTTTAGGAAAGCATTATTGACATCAAGTTGATGGGTTGGCCAATTGTGTTGCACAACTATAGATATAACCAACCTTAAGTCGTTGGTTTGATTACTGGATTTAATATCTCATGAATCTAAGTTAGGGCACTGCGTGAACCCTCGCTACTAAAAAAATTCAAAAAACCCACGAATGACATGGCTCCAAAAAGCGACGTCATTTGCCACACTCTCTATTCGCTTTTTAATAAAAATAATTAATTTTTAAACTATTTTACAAAAAAGTGGCGGACAACATCTCTTAGTTCGTCGCTTTTTTGCGGATTTTGTGCCAAATATATTTATATAATTAATAATTAGTTATTCAATATCGGTAGAGACATTGTTCATTGATTTTTGTTAAAAATAATTATTTATAAATTAAACAATTAACGTGTCGTCTGTCCTTTTTAATAAGTTTGAATTTATTAATTATTTTTTAAAATGAAAGACGGACAACATCTCTAAGTCCATCGTTTTTTGGTTAAAATATATCGTCAAACATTTAAGAAAATTGACGAACTAAATCCGTCACTTTTCGGCCAAAATATTGGTCAACTATTTTAAATAAAGTGACGGACAAAGAGACGTTGTTTGTCGCTTTTCTTAAAATATCTGGGAGACCAGATGCAAAATTTCCCTATTTTTCCTTTCTCTCTAAGAATCACTATGTCTTGACGCCAACGACGTCGCCTCCGACACCGTCTTCTCTCTCCATTGTTCTTCTCCTTTAATTTTAAGGTTAGGATTTCATCCAATTAGTTTTAAATTATTTCAATTTGAGTTCTATTTGATTTTGTTAATTAATTTATTGAATGTGTGCTTTATTTATTGTTCGTTTGAGTTATTGATTTTTAGTTAGTGAATGAATTAGATTCTTTGATTTAGGACTAGTTTGAATTAGGGTATAGTAGGACTAGTTTGAATTTGATATTTTAGGATTAGTTTGAATCTGGAATTTTAGGACTAATTTGAATTAGAGATTTTGGGACTAGTTTGAATTAGAGTATTTAAGGACTTGTTTAAATTTGGAATTTTAGGACTAGTTTGATTTTGAGATTTAAGGACTAGTTTGATTTTGGGATTCCAGGACTAGTTTGAATTATAAATTTTGGGAGTAGTTTGAATTAGGATATTCATGGACTTGCTTGAATTAGGAATTTCAGGACTAGTTTGATTTTTAAGATAATAGGACTAGTTTGAATTTGAGATTTTAGGACTAGCTTGAATTTGAGTATTTCTTGAGTTGATATTGAATTGTTAATTTGAAGTTAGGAATTAAAGTATTTTGAGTAGAACATTGATGAAGTGATTTTACTTAAATTGTAATTCAAGTTCATAACTAACTTCAATATCACTTCAGTGATGTTATACTCAGAACACTTCAATCACTAACTTCAAATAAACACTTCAATACCAACTCAGGGATATCCTAATTCAAATTAGTCCTAAAATTCCAAATTCAAACTAGTCCTAAAATTTCAAACTAAAACTAGTTCTAATATCCCAAATTCAAACAAGTCCTTAAATACCCCAATTGGAACTAGTCCCAAAATCGCTAATTCAAACTAGTCCTAACATCTGTAATATAAACTAGTCCTAATATCACAAAATCAAACTAGTCCCAAAATCCCAAATTCAAACTAATCTCAAAATCTCTAATTCAAACTAGTTCTAAATTATGAAATTCAAACTAATCCTAAAATTAAAAATTCAAACTAGTCCTAAAACCCTGATTCAAACTAGTCCTAAAATCAAAACACCCTAATTCATTCACTAACTAACAATTAATCATTCAAACTAAGAAACAATAAATACAAATTCAATAAACTAATTAACAAAATCAAATACAAGTCAAATTAAAAAAAAAACTAAGTTGATGAAACTATAACCTTAAACTAAAGGAGAAATAGACAATGGAGAGAGAAGATATCATCTGTGGTGACAACAGGCGCCGACAGTGATAGCAAGCGACATCATTAGCGTCGTTAAAGGCGGCGTCGACATTGATGTCGGCAAAGGCGACGACACATAGTGGTTCTTAGAAATAATGAGTGAATGGGGAAATTTCGCGTCTGGTCTCTCAAATATTTTAAGAAAAGTGACGGACATCGTCTCTTTGTCCGTCGTTTTTTTAAAAATAGTTAACCAATAATTTTACCAAAAAACGACGGACTAAGAGACGTTGTCCGCCACTTTTCTTAGATTTTTGACCATATATTTTGACCAAAAAGCGACGGACAGCATATTTGAAAAATAATTAATAAATTCAAATTAACAAAAAATAATGGATGGCATAGTTATTGTTCAATTTTTATATATATACACATATATATATATATATATATATATATATATATATACACACACACACACACACACACACACACACACACACACGATAATTTTCTCGCTCTTCGTGCACGCATAATTTATCTTTCTAACCTTTTTAACAACCTTTCCAATAACCGCTTTTATAAGAAAAACAAAAATAAATTTTTGTAGATTTTTAGAACATCAAAGAATTAATTGATTTGACATTATCACATATTTCAAGAATTGTAAATATATTATTAATGATTAAAAATATCTTGATATCTAATTATTTTTATCTTTTACATAATTTATCATATTATATATTTGATGAATTTATTGTCTTGCTAAAATTGAGTGATGCTTTTATGTTGCGATTACTCATCACTTTTTCTATATTTTTGTTCATGAAAAATATAGAATCTTATAATTTTATTTTTAGAATAACCCCTATGTAAAAACATTTATGAAAAAATTTTGATAATAAAATTAGTTATAAATAAATTAAGGCCGTTAAAATTTGTAGACTGTAACAACATAAATAATTATTTTAGAGACAATCTACTTGGCTGAGGTCAAATGTTCACCACTTTTCATTATAATTAATTTGTTACTCTAACAAAAACTTATAGTAGGAGAAAAATAAATTTGGAACAACAACAATACAATATTGTTGATCCTTGTAGAAATTCATTCTTCATTAAACTATGGAATACCCTTTTGAATGCTTCATTAATAAAACTTTATGATTTTTTCAGGAATATTTATGTATGTTTATTGCATTATGAGAGTACAAATAGATCAAAATGTTGGATTCTAAACTCATGCTAAAGAAATATTCTCGAATATTAAAAAATTGAAAATAAGTCTAACCTAGATAATTCAAACGTTCAGCAATGACTTGGGACATGAAGGACAACAAATCTATGCTAATAGATACCTCAAAAAAAATGACTAACATTTCAATCAACTTTCAATCTTTAAAGTACTAATAATATCAAATGATAAAATTGAGTAAAAATAGATAACAACATAAAACAAAAAAAAACATAGGCATGCAAAGTTATTAGCTCTCTGAGATATTTCTGATGAACACAAAATCACATCCTTGTATGTAAAGGAATAACAATGTTGATGAGAAATTTGAGATTTGAAAGGGTTTAGTTAATGGACCTTCAATAGTTTTAGTAGAGAAAACTTGCTTGAATATTTAATTGACATTTGTTTTTTAATCTGTACTAACAAATACTTATAACAATAACTTTGCATAATCATAACGAAAATGTTTAACGCATATACTCAAAAAAACAATTAATATAATAAGCATAAACTAATGATTGTAAAAAACATACATGGATATAAAACATTAGAATGAAACAGAATGAAAAAAATTGAGCCTACTCGATGGACAATTGAGTCCTCTTTTTATAGTAAACAAAGGGTACTACTGTAAAAGTAATTGTTGCGTCTTATCGAAAAGGTCACAACTCTTTGGAAAAGTTACAACCCTTTGAAAAGGGCACAACATTTCATAAAAGTCGCAACTCTTCATAAAAGTCACAAGTTTTCATAAAAGTCACAACTGTTCATAAAAGTCATGATTTTTCATAAAAGTTGCAATTTTTTTATAAAAGTCACAACTTTTCATGAAAGAGAAAGACTAGTTTTGAAAATAAAGTAAATTTAAAGAGAATCCTTGATTGTGGTGGCGCTACATAGGCGGGTCTGGGGTTCTCTTATATATATATATATATGCGCAAAAATTTGCCGGAAAAAAAGACGGACTACGAGATGCCGTCCATTGTTTTTTGTAAAATTCAAAAAATGACGTACAGTGTAGCAAATGGCCTTGATTTTTGGAAGATGCTGTCCGTCGTTTTTTAGAGTTTTTTAGTATTGAGTCATCTGCTTCTCTCTTGATTCTACAACCAGTTGTAGTCCACAACATTTTTGGATATCTCTCGTGTTCTGAGTTTCCAAGTTTGATTTCTAATTAAGACATCATGCTCTACTTACATTGCTTGTCCGACTCTTCATGTTTATCATTCTTTTTGAAAGTTACATGTGTGGAAATCAAATGAGTTAGAAAAGGGAGTTTTCTTTTTTGGCTTGAAAATATTATTTTGGGAGCTAGTTATAATTTCATTTAAGGGTGGTAGTGGAATTGGGGCAGCAGGTTTTGCAAGAGAGGGGTCACTTGACGTTATAGGTGGAGGAGTGAATTTTCTAGGGTTGGCAGTGGTTGTTTTAATTGTATATTTTACATGTTGTTTTGTGTTACTGTTATGTGAATAAAGGCTTTTGTGTGGCGGTGTCATGGAAAAAAAAGGGGTAGGAAATTGAGAAGAAGAAGGAGCATAAAGTTGTGTATTAACTGATGTCTCTAGGTACTTGGTTGTGGCTATATGAGTGAGCATTGCTTGGGGAGGAGGCTTTTTTGTGAGATCTAAGGTAACACTCCTTCTATCAAGGAAGAGTAATCCAAGGGAAAGATATTGTAATACCTTTCCACCTATGTTAGTAGACAAGTTCAAAAGTTAAAAAGAAAGTAAGATTAACTCTTTTCCCTACAAGCTCAGGTTAACCATCATTCGAGGATGAATAATCCCAAGGGGGAGATATTGTAACACTCAAAAAAAAATTAAGTTACGACCCGAACTATTCTTTATTTACATGGTCGTATCGTGTAATTATTAAATTGCTCATATTAGTTAAGGTCAATTTTTTAGTGTAGCAATGGATTTGAAGATGAATTACGGTCACAAGAATCTCCTAGCACAAAGTTGATTTTAAAGCTTCCATACCGATTAAGTTTTGACATAAGATTCTACTTATATGTCAATCTAAATTATCTTATCTCACACTACATAATGAATTAGGTGTTACATGACCTATCAAACTGAAGTTTCTTGAGTCCTGTTTCCAACACCACAGAGTTTGCCTCATTTTGAGTTGTTATGGTCGTTTCACCAAAGAGTGTCACATTATACAAAGCTAACAACAACCATGATGAGTCATCAGACCTGTGATAGGTTGTTAGCTGGGCCGTCACATATGCAGAATTTCATGTGTTTTTGACAATGATAAGTGACGGGCCATCAGGACCTCCGTTAGGTGATCCTGGGGTTCGTTTTTTGCTAATTAAAGGTATTTCGAAATTTTCCCATCATATCTAATCATGATTCCCGACCCCTTTTCACCTAGTTAAGGTCTTAGTAGTGTTAAACATCTTTGTTATATTCGTTAACACTTCAAATCATTAGATAAAGGTTCCAAGAGGAGAAAAAACAAAGGTTGAGGGTGTTCTTCAAGTTTCCATCGATTTCACCCATAACATTATTCTTCCTAGGTATATACGACTATCATAGTGTTGAACTCCGGTGCAGACCCATATTGAAAATTTCGGGTGCTTGAGCACCCACTAATTTTGTATCAAACTACATATATTTATATAAATATTTGAAATAGAGATACATAATTTAACCTAGAGCACCCAATACACAAGTTGTCTATTGGTTCAGAGGTCATTTGTTGGGGCTTAAGGATCTTCATTGCATATACGTCTTCGGTTAAATTCCCTTTTTACACAATTTTTTAAAAATATTTTAAAGACCAACTCATCTATTCTGAATTGTTTATTTCATTTAGACCTTTAGTTTATCACTCCTTTTGTTGATTGTTCTCTCTTTTCGCTTTTGCTATTTTTTCCTAATTTTTTTTGTAAAAAATAAAATAAACAAATTCCATTATTCAAAATAATAATTATTGTAGTATTATCATATTAACATTTTTCACTATTGTGTTTTAGTTTGATTATATAGATCATGACACGTCATAAAAATTTTAGTTATATTTTTGACGGTAGTGAGGGGAGCACCCATGACCTTAAAATCCTAGATCCGCTACTCGTTGAACTAGTCCGTTACTCCTTCCATCTACTTTCAAATCAGTAAAAGAGTAATCTTAGGGTCTACCCTTAGATTTGAATAGTCTTATGATTAGTATTATCGTCGAATTCGAAATTCTATTCTTAATTGTCGAGTTGTTGTATATCATGTATCGAGATTCTTGAGTTGATTGTTCATGTTTATTTTCCTTGAACATTATTATCGAGCCATTTATTGGGAAATCATTTTAACTAATCATTGTCTTTGATTGATTTCTAAGAAAAGTAAAGAAGTTTAAGTAGAATCCGAAGAGTCGTTCTCAGAGAAAGTTAAGGTAACTAAGTATTTCCCAAACTATCATTTTTAAATTGATAAAAAAAGAAACTTTGATTTCAAAAATAGGTTTGTGAGTGTATGAGTTTAGAGATATTTCAGAGTAGTTACTTGTCTTAAGAAAATAGTTTGAGCAATTATTTTAAACCAAAGAAGAGATACATTTGAGTATGATTATATTTATATTATTGGGTGTAATAATGAGCACCGATATGGGATTGAGTTCAGACAACTCAAAATTCTCATAAGTCATATCTTGCCAACATGGGTACAAGATCATACTTTTTGAATATATATCATTATAGCTTAGCGGGTCTTCTTAGTTGAGAGTTCCCATACCCCAGCACAATATAGGACAGTTTTCCAACGTGGATAAAACAGTATATCATCACATAAATTATAGCGATGCTTGTTGGTTAGAGAATCTCCCGATAAAGTTAAAGTTTACTCTCCATTTCAAAAAGATTGACTTATATTGAGATGACATGGAGTTTTATAAAGTAAATAAGACTTTTGATCTGTGGTTTGAAATTAAGGTTATATAAAATTTACAAAATTAACCTTTAATCTTGTGGCCTTAAATGTGCCACGTGGTAAAGCTGAAATTTAAATGTTACCAAAAGCGGAAAGAGGTCATTCTTTTTGAAACAAACTAAAAAGAAAAGTAGATCATTTTTTTTATTTGTAGGGAGTATTTCAATATATTACTTATTATATTGACTTTAGAGATGATGAGTAAGTAATTTGCAAAGATTTAAATTATTTAACTCCTTTATTTCTTTAGATTCAGCTTGACTATATTTTTTATTTGTTTTCCAACTCTTTTTATATATACTCATACATTCAATGTACTGACATCATTTGACCTACATCTTTTTATAATGGAAATATATGTGTTCATGATCATCAACATGTACTTTATTGAGATCACCCTACACTTTATCTAGGTTTTAGTGAGCTTTCGTGCATTCCAGAGGACTTCACATATACTTTCTAGTTAGTAGTTTGGAGATGTCGTGAGTCTTGTCCCAACATCTTTCTTTAATAGTAAAAGCTTCATAGATAGAAATTATCGAGGTGTCTCTTAATATTTACTCTCTTTGAGTTGTTTTACCAAATATAGTAATGTTATTGAGCTTTTCTATCAAAATTTATGAGATGAATATTTGTGTTTAGTTGATTTATTTTTGTTTTGAGGCTATCATTTCTTCAGTAAGTCTTCTGCTAAGTATTCAGCCAGGTCAAGGGTTCACGTGGAGATCAACCATAGTTCTCGAGTGCCGGTCACGTCCAGGGTGTAGGCTCTAGCGTGACAACATTGGTATTAGAGCATAAAATTTAAATGGCTTAGGGTGTCTATGAGATTGTGCAAGTAGCATCTTATTTGGTTTCGAGGTTCTTACTTCTATAATTGAGAGCTACAGACATTTAAGAAAGGATTTTCGTTTTTGATACTCTAAATCGTGCAATAGAATTATGTCAAGAGGAAATTATTCAAACGTGTGTGTTTCTCAACTCCATTTGAGTACTCTTCATACTCAAGGCAGTCTAAAAGTAAAGCGTGGATTCTTGCCCTTGTTGATGAGTCACTCTCAGAAAAAGTTTTTAAAAAGTCATGAGATTGTAAAAGGGATTCAGAGAAGCCCGTGAGTGAGCTTAAATGTTCAGATTCGAAAGAATGCACTCTTATTTTTATGAATCATCCGTTCGAGCTAAAAGCGAGATGTACTCCCTGACTTTGTTCTCTAAAACCTTGTTTCAGGTGAGACTTTTAAGATTAGAGTATATTTTGGGTAGTATTATTCAACCAAAAGAGAGTATGAGTTGTAATGTTATAAGCTAGTAGTAGTAGAAGATACCATAGTGAGAAAAATGCATGCATGGGTATAGTACTCTAAGAAGGGAGTTAGCGATGAGCTAAATTATATTGTTGCAGTCATGCACTCAGTAAGTTATAGTATGGATTGATATTCAAGAGGGGGGGGGGGGGG
>NC_028641.1:64164611-64175474 GCF_001406875.1 Solanum pennellii
GGGTGAATCAAGAGGGGGAGTGAAATAAATTTCTCTTAGTCGAATGGCTGTGATAGCTAGTTCACTCACCTGCAAGTTAGTATAATAACACACCAGTAATAACAATTTGCAGTAAATAAAGGACACAATGAAATTTATCCTGCTTTGGATCACCGTTGTGGTGCCTAGTCAAGTCCCCTTGGGTTTAAAGGGTTTTCCTTAAGAGTGTTGAGAAGATCGTTTGGTTACAACGATTTGAAACTGATCTTGTCTGATGTGCAAATCAGATTTCTACTTTGACACTGCCTCTGCTTATATTCCTACACTCATATTCTTTCTTCTTCTCTTCTTTTCAATTATAACACTCACGACTTTACAAGGATATATTAAAGACAAAAGAAAGTTGTTTGTTGAGGTCAAGTGAAGTTGCATTATTTTCTGAGTGACTTACTTCTCTCTTGTTTAAATAGGTGTAGAGTTCTGATCTTTTAAAAGAATAATCCAAGAGATTATCATTCAATCAAGGATTTGTAGGGATTCCTTGATTGAGTCAGATTAGGATAGGAATGTAATCATGTCCATATCATATATGTTCATGATATCCTTCCTTTCTAGATGAGGCGTCTCCAATAAGATTTTGGAGCCTATTGAGTTCTTGATACTTGTCTTGATAGATTAATTTGTTGATTTCCTTGATTTGTAGTGATTTGTTGATTCGTAGGAGTTTGAGATATGACATTGCTGTCTTCCTTGAATCTTGGGGATTTAGATAATTTCGTGAGATCTTTGATTGGCTTGGATGAAGGAATTGTTGTAGACTCTAATTGTAATGATGTTGCTCTGCTCATGAGTTCTGCAAACAACATTTTAACTTATTTTTAATCATCAAAATACTTGTAGTGTGTAGGAGGCTAACACTCTCCCCCTTTTTGATAATGACAAAAAGTTGCCCATAAATAACATTCGATAGAAGGACTAAAACTTCCCTGAAGCTCCCCTTGTCAATTTGCATGTCTATAGATCGTTGAAGTAGCATGTAATCTCCCCCTGACTAGAGCACCTGTATCGAAAGAAATATTTTTGTGGGAAAAATAACCCCCTTTGGCATGATCAAAGACAATTATAGACAGAAAACAGTCAAATATCACAGTAGGTAAAATAAGCAGTCCTGAGGTGCAAAGTCCACCTATTAGGTTACAGAACCAGGAAGTCTTAGGGACACACCCCTATTAAAAACAAAAAGTCCAAAATAACCAGTGGACCACAATCAGTGATCACCAAGAAAGTAGTTAAGGGTGTTCCTACAAAAACCATTGTAACAGCGTTCAACATTCCTTGCAAAAGATGAATACGATGTTTGAACATTCACAACCAATTCGGTGTTTGAGGAACAAACTCCTGAATTCATGAAGTCGACTTGCTTCATCAGCTGGTGTACTGTGGCGATTACATCCTTCTTAAGATCAGTCATGGCAAGATGCAATTTACCATCATTAGTGCTGGTATCTTTGTTGAGTCGGACAAGTCTATCTACTGTGCTGAGAAGTTGCTCCAACTTATCTTCCTGTTTAGTGATTCATGTCTTGATTTCTTCAGAGTCCTCAAGGAGAACGCTGACAGAGTCAGCATAAGCCTAAGTAGGTTTAACCGTCTCAGATTTTGCTATGACTGATTCCTTCTTAAGCCATGAGGTTCCAAAAAGCACATAACCCATACTTTAGAAGGTACGGGTATCATATGTGGTGACAATATCAAGGGGTTTGAAGGCAGAGATATCGACAAGCCGGTCTAGCAGGATACGAGAGATCAATAAACCATACGACAAAGTGGAAGTCCCATTAGGGTCAGTAGCACTTTCCAGCATATATTCTTTGAACCAGGAGTTCCAATTGATCCTGTACTTTCTTCCCAGAGAAACTTCAAAATCAGCGGGCCACACACCATTCATCTAGGGAATATCTCCTGAAAACTTAATACCAAACACATCCTCCAACAAACGATCATCCGCAACTATTCGACTACCCAGAACAAAGTTTCGAGTTCCCTACTATCGGATGAAATACGAAAATTTGGATAAAAGAAACGAATAACATCTTGATAGAGATCATTTCCACAGAGACGAAAAAATAAGCCAAGTTTTTGGGCTTTAAGAGAAGTACCTACAGAGCAGTGAGAATCCTTCAGTTGACATAGCTTGATGACTCGTCCGGGGACGATGGGTGTGCTCTGAAAAACTTCAAACTTTGATCTTCTGTTCAACTCCCCAAAAGTTTTGCATGTCGACACCAATCAGAGATCCGGAAGGAGTGGACAACTATTTCTTTACACCCGTTTTGATGGAGAAAGAGGTCTCTTTTTGGAGCAAGACAGCGTGTTAACATCCAAAGAGATCCGAGGTGTTCTTTGAGTCGGTGATTTTGGATGCCATTGAGCGTGTTCTGTTAATAATGAGAGAAGGGGGAGAGAGAGAAGAATAGAGAAGAAAAAAGAGGAGGCGGTGAAGAGAAAGAGAGAGAAAGGAGGGTAATAAATAGAATTGGGGGAAGACGAGGGGTTTAGAGAGGATTGAAGAGATGGGAAGTGAAGGTTGTACAGAGCAAATTGAGTTTAGAGAGAAAAACGAGATAATAAAGGAAGGTATTCATAAAAGAAAACTAATTTGACAAGTTAATTTTGAAAAGGGAGAATACCAAGGCGTTCCCGAACAAAACAAAATCTTTCTTCCAAAAGAGGTTTTGTAAAAAAAGCTAATTGATTCTCAGAATCAACAAATTCAAGCACAAAATTTCCATTTTCAACATAATCACAAATAAAATTATGTTTAAAATCTATATGTTTGGCCCTAGAATGATGCACAATATATTCATACAAGCTCACAACACTACTTTTATCACAAAATATAGGAACAACATCATAGGATATATTTAAAACAAGTAATTGATGCATCATTCATAATAATTGAGTACCACAGCTTCCTATTGCTAGGTATTCTGATTCTTGATTTTGTGTTAGATAAAGCAACTGATGTTTGTTTTTTGCTATGACATGATGTTAGAGATTGACCCAGAATCTGGCATTTCCCACTTATGCTCTTCCTATCATTTTTGTCACCTGCAAAATCAGCATCTGAGAAACTAATTAGATCAATGTGTGGTGAGTGAGGATACCATAGTCCTAATTCCGTGGTTCTAATCAAATAGCGAATGATGCGTTTGACTGCGGTGAGATGTGACTCTTTGGGAGCGGATTGAAATCGAGTTCATTTGCAAACGCTGAACATAATGTCGGGATGGTTGGCAGTGAGACGTAGCAACGATCCAACCAAGTTGCGATACATTTTTTCATCCACAACTTTTCCTGGAGCGTCTGTTTCAAGGTATGTGCATGGACTCATGGGAGTTCCAGAAGCATTTCCTTTTTCAAGTCCGAATTTCTTTATCAGTTCTTTTGTGTATTTAGTTTGACTGATAAATGTACCATTTTCTGTTTGTTTGATTTGTAGTCCAATGAAGAACGTGAGCTCTCCCATTGGACTCATCTCAAATTCTCCCTTCATAAGATTTGCGAAATTCTCGCACAAAGAGGGATTAGAGCTACCAAAGATAATATCATCAACATAAATTTGTACTGTAAGAATGTAATTTTCATTTATTTGAATAAACAGAGTTGTACCAAATTTCCCCCTTTAAAAATTATTTTGAAGTAAAAAGGTACTTAATCTCTCATACCAAGCTTTTGGAGCTTGTTTGAGACCATAAAGGGCTTTGGGAAGTTTGTAAACAAAGTCCGAACATGAGGGATTCTCAAATTGAGGAGGTTGCTTAATAAAGACTTCCTCTTTTATAATGTCATTTTGAAAAGCTCTTTTACATCCATAAACAATTTAAATCACTTATATGATGCATAGGCGAGTATAATATGAATGGATTCCAACCTTTCAACAGGAGAGAAAGTTTCGTTGTAATCAATACCTTCTTGTTGACAATAGCCTTGAGCAACTAACCGAGCCTTGTTTCGGATCACCTAACCTTTTTCATTCAGTTTATTGCAAAAAACCTACTTTGTTCCAATAACTGAGCAGTTCTTTGGTATTTCAATGAGGGTCCATACCTGATTTCTTTCAAACTGATCTAGATCTTCTTTCATTGCTCCATGATTCATCTTCCATATCTTCATTTATTCGCTTAGGTTCCATTTGGGATACAATGGCCAAAGAAACTTGTTTTTTAGGGATGATCTTGTTTGCGTTTATCAACAGGTTTTCCCAGAATGTAGTTTTCAGGATAGCTAGAGTTATATCTCCATCCTCTGGCAATGTTTGTTTTGTTGACTGGAGTAGTCGACTCATCATCTTTGTAGCTGACTTGTTAGCATTAGCTTTAGTCATGTCCCTCAAATTTGTTTCAAGTTGAATGATAGGGATAACTTCATCTTCACAATTTTCTATTTCCTGCAGTCTTGGATTAGGTTAATCGAATACCACATGAACATATTCTTCAACACTTAAGGTTCTTTTATTAAAAACACTAAAGGCCTTGCTAGAAATTGCATAACCTAGAAAAATACCTTCATCGCTTCTTGGATACAACTTACCAAGATTATTCTTACCATTGTTATGAATGAAGCACTTGTAGCTGAATAGATGGAAGTAGCTTATATTTGGTTTCTTTCCTCTCAAGAGTTCATAGGGTGTCTTCTGTAATATAGGTTTGATGAGGCATCTGTTCAGAATGTGATATGTAGTAGTCATGGCTTTCAGCCCAAAAGTGGTCACGAAGATTTCAATCTAGTAACATTTGTTGTGTCTTGTAAAGAATGATTTTTTCTTTCCACCACGCCATTTTGTTGAGGTGATCTAGGTGAAGAGAAGTTTTGAGTGATACAATTTTGAGCAAAGAATTCTTTAAATGCTTTATTCTCAAATTCACCACCATGATCACTGTGAATTGTAGTAATAAAATAACATGCTTCTCTTTCAACTTATTTAAAAAATGCTTCAAAATAAGCGAATGCTTCACTTTGTGAGAGAGGAAAATTACCCAAGTGAACCTTGAGAAGTCATCCACAATTAATAAAGCATAGTTTTTACCTCCAATGCTGGCAGTCCGAGTGGGACCTAATAAATCCATATGAAGAAGTTGAAGGGGTTTAGAGGTACTTACATTGTCTTTACCTTAAACAAAGAATGCTTCTGCTTACTTAGCTAGCATGCATCACAGATGTGATCTCTTTCAAATTTGAGTTTAGGTAGGCGGATAACTAGTTCAAGTCTGGATAGTTTCTCAAGAGCATTCATGCTTGCATGTCCAAGTTTTCGATGCCATAGCCAGGGATCACTTGTGACTGCAGTAGGGCAAGTGAGAGAAGGAAAATCAACATTATTTAAAACATATATATTGTTTACTGGATCTCCAATGCGAGTGAGTTTCTTCTGTGGATGATTGATGATGCAGGTTGTTGTGTTGAAAGTAACTTGAAATCCGGCATCGCATAACTGACTAATGTTGAGAAGGTTGTGCTTAAGTCCTTCAACTAGATAAACTTCAACTAAGTCACATGAAGAACTTACAGTAATAGTGCCAACTCCTGTTACTTCTCCTTTTGCATTGTCTCTGAATCTTACACATTCTCCATCGATTCTTTTGTTAGCTTTAAGGGTTTCTTTCTTACATCAATATGTCAGGAGCATCCACTATCAAGTACCCACAATCCTTTCCTTCAGGTTCTCTTGAACTGCTCCTGCAAAATGACAAAATTAATTTCTTATAGGTACCCAAGTGTTTTTGGGTCCTTGATGATTAGTAGGTTTAGGTCTCCAAACCCACTTTCGAGAAGAATATTTTCTGCAGTTAAATGACATATATCACCACAAGTAAAACAAACATTTTTAGAAGAAGTATTAGAGGAATAATGTTTTGGAAAAAATCTATTTGATTCGTTAAATCTATGATTTCGAGAGTTTATTGATCGAACAAAGTTGTAACTTGGAGACTTCGTCATACTGTTCAATTGCATTTTTACTTCCTCCAGTTCTTCTGTTTACAAGTCAACTTCAATCTGACTTGCTTCAAGAAGGATTTGTCAATTTTTCTTTTCTTGAGAAAGTTTATTGTGTTCGTCAATAACTTTCTATAATTCATCAGTGACCATGTCCAAGTAGTTTTGTAAATCATCAAAGTTTTAACAGTTAAAAGGTCTTACCTCGCTGGTTTTACCTATTACTATGAAACATAGGTTTGACATTTCATCATAATCATCATCGGTTGTTTCTCCTTGTTCCCGTGCTCCTAGAATATTTGGATCTTCATTTGTTCAATTGTTTCTTCTTCTTCGTTTTGGAAAATTTTTCTTAATGTGTCCTGCTTCTCCACAGTAGTAACATTGATTGTCATTTCTTTTAAACTCATTGTTCTTAAATTTATGTTGAGTCCTTTGTCTTTTTTGTTTAAGCATTTTCCTTACTCCACGAGTTATGAGCGCCACTCCTTCGTCCTGATTTTCTTTAGTTTCCTCTTTGATTTTAGGTGTTTCTATAATAAATGCTAGAGTTTTATTCTTATCCTCCTTGTTGTATCGATTTATATGTTTTTGTTCATATGCCATTAAGTTTCCTCAAAGCTCATGATACGTCATTGATGGTAGATCTCTATCTTCAAGAAATGCAAGTTTAGTTTTCCAGACTTCTAAAGAGTTTGATGACTTGGAGTGAATTTCAGTAGACCATTCTCACTGATTTTAGTTCACAAACAATTTTTCTGAATCTAGAAAACACGGACTCAACATTTTCATCATCGGTCATTTTGAATAACTCGTACTCATTTACGAGTGAACTGATTTGAGCTTCTTTCACTTTAGTGGTTCCTTAATAGGTTACTTCTAGTTTATCCCACATTTCCTTTTCAGTTTCGCATGTTGATATTTTGTCATAATCTGCTCTGTTTACTGCACTATACAAAAATATTATAGCTCTAGCATTAGTTTGAATTACCTCTTGTTGTTCCTTTGTGATATCAAATGATTCAGGGTCTAAAGGTTTTTCCGTGCCATCTTTATCCGTCAGACTTGGAATAGCTTTGGACCTTTCTTGATGACTATCCATGCTTCATAATCATTTGAAGAAACAAAACTTCTGAATCTGCCCTTCCAGTGGGAGTAATGTTGCCAATTAAAATATGGTGGTCGATGTGAGGAGTGTCCATCTTTAAGTAAAGCGCCAGTAATTTGGTAGTGTACCATCTGATCTTTGCTCACATGTGGTTAAGGGTTGCAGCAGGATCAGAATCGGGACTGCCGGACAGGTATTAAACGAAACCGTCACGGAACTGGGAACCACCACCCGGAACCGGGACGGACTGGTACCTCTAGTTCCGGTCAAATATACATGTATCCGTCCCGGTCTGCTAGTGTACCGATACGAAACCGAACCGTATCCCAGGAATGGGTGGGATTTAATTATTTATTTTTTAATTAAAATCAATTAAATGTTAAAACTTTTATTTTTTTAAAGTTTAAAAATTATACTTTTCAAACTTTTAAAGTTAATTATTTATACTTTTTAAACTTCAAAGATTGAAACTTTGTAAAACTTTAAAGTTTAAAGTTTAGATGTTTGTAAAACTCAAACTTCAAACTCTCAAATTATAAATATATAATTTAAATATTAGTTTGAAACTTTGAATATAAATTTAAAATTTTTTATTAATATTTTAAAATTTTTACTTTAAAATTTTGAAAATTTAAATTTCAAACTTTAAAAGTTTGAAAATTTAAAATTCAATCTTTGAGGTCATAAAAGTTTAAGTTTGAAACTTTAAAAACTATAAAAGTTTAAATTTCACAATAATAAAAATTAAATTTAAGACAATGATAAAAAAAAATTAAGGCGAATATCCTAGACTTTTATTAATATTAATTTAATAGTACAATTTGATCTACAAAAATATTAGTAGAGTAATAAAAGATCTAATCTACATAGCCACCTTCTAGGACGGGTTCTATTTGAATTAGTTCTCGAATTATTATACTCATACTAATAAACAATTGAGCATTTAAATTTAATAGTCGGTGCTACTATAGATTTCTTTTCTTAAATCATTTAACATTTCTCTAGTAATATGATCGGGAATTGGTTGAATAGATAAATCCCCCAATGCTTTAGTTCTGTCGTCACTATAATTTTGCATTATTTCATCAACGTCACTTTGAAATTCGGTCGGTAGTGGTTCACGACCCAAATTTCTTCTCTCGATATTAATCCAATCTCGAAATAATACCAATATCTCCAAGCTATCTGCTACTAGTGAATACCTCTACTCTCCAATTTGAAACCTTGCTGCAGTAAAAACGCCTTCCTAAGCTACTAAAGATGCCTGAATAGCTAATACATTTCGAGTCATCGGTTGAAGGTTTGGAAATCTTTTGCCGCAATTTCTCCGCCATGCTAGAAGATCGTCAGTAGGTTCTGTATTTTGATTAAGATATGCATCAAAATCATTTCTATTATTGTGATAAAGTTCAAGATAAGAATCTAAATAATCATCAATATTATCTTAATTAAGTCTACTCCTAGATTTTCCAGGTTCTTGATCACTTGATACATTTATATTAGAATTATATATGTCATACAATTTTCTAGCTTCAATTTTTATACTATCTTTAACTTCTTGGCAACTAGGTATTTCATCTTTTTCACTATCAATATCCAAGTTAAAATATATTTTATCAACCTCCTTAGATTCACCTACATAATTGTAATGAGGGTTTAACAAACAAGCGGTTAAATTTATTTGAGGAATAAGAAAAACATAATATAAAATATTCCAATCATTTTGTTAATAGTTTTTTCAAATCTTGGTTTATTTTTAAATTTATAAAATTTATAAGAAATCATACAAATATCAGATAAAACAGTGCAAATGGATGGATAATAAAGTGCAGATATTCTTTTGGTAGTTAAATAAAAAACTCTTAGGATATCTATGAGTTCATGTATGTCATGTCAATCACTATCATCGAGTCTATATGAATATCTGAATTATGAGCATTCCAAACCATTTGTAAGGGTTTTCTATACTCATAAGCGACTAAAAGCATTTCATATAAAAATTCCATCTAGTAGACACTGTTTTTGGATTTTTTCTAGGTGGAAAACTAAATTCAAAAAAACTATTTTGAAAATATCTACGCCTAGACTTAGCTTGACACTTAAATATAAATGACATGTATTTTAAACTTTCGTGCAGCCGTTATCATACATTTGTGTACCATCTCTAACAATCAAATTATATATGTGTGAAACACACCTAATATGATAATCATAACCATACACAGGGAAAAAAGAAGATTTTAGCATTTAAATAACAACTGTATTATTCGCCGCATTATCTAAGGTGATACTCTTTATTTATTACAAATTTCATAGCTTTCTAAAATATCTAAAATTGTTTAGCTATATAACAACCGGTTTTTTCATCTGACAACATTTATAACCTAAAATTCTTTTTTGCATAATCCAATATTCATCAATCCAATGTGCAGTAATAGTCAAATAATCATTACCATTTACACTACGGCCCATATCAGAAGTAATAGTTATTTGACAATTATTATAATAAGAAAAAAAAGGAAGATATTGAAAATGTTGTACTTGATAATCAAATACAACCTTTTTAATTGTATTTATAGCAAAACCTTTAAAATGTGAATTATACACAATTTGAATATAATGTATAAATTCGGGATTTTCAGCAAAGCTAAATGGCAAACCCATAACAACAATAATTTTATCTAATTCTTCAACATCTTTTTCTGTACTATATGACCGTGGTAAACTAGAGCTAGAGCCAGAAACATTAGAAGGATTTATTGTGTTTGGACCATGTTAGAGCCATCTACGTTGTTTTCCAACAGTTTTATGATTCAATCTATGTTTACATTTATTACAAATAACTTGTGTTTTATCTTCATTTTGTGTCATAAATTGCCACACGATTGATTTTCAAGCACGTTCTACCGTAGGACTAGGATGTACAATGGGAACGGGAGCATGACAAAGAAAGGGAGCGGGACTAGGAGCGGGACTGCGACTACGAGTACTTGTAGCTGTAGGTGGCTCAGTTTCATCATCATCATCATCAAAATTAGGCATATCAATATAATCATCCGTTTCATTATCATGTTCATCATCTTGAGGCAAATCTTCATAAAAATTACCAAACCTTATTTGTAAATGTTCATGATAAGGATCTAATCTAGAAATACTATCAATATTAAAAACAATAGCATTAACATGTATATAATCCTCCATATTCATTCTTAGTATAGTAGATAAAAAAGTTTTAGATCTCGAAGAACTGCCATTTTTTTATTATAATCGGAGGATCAGTTCATCATATTTTGACACGCTCAACTAAACTTTTTTTTAACCCTTTTCAACAAAATTTTACCGAAATCCATATTCAAATATTAAACGTGAGTAAATTATATATAATACAAAAATTTAATGCAAACAAATAATTAATCATAAAAAAATGAATAGTTATTGCCAAAAAAAAGAGATATAATTATAAGTTGGAACGAATGTATAAACGTCTACTTAAAAAAGTAAACGTGTATGACCGCTGAAAGCTGAAAGTGGAAAGTTGAAAGTTGAATTTTGAAGCTCCAAATCCAATTTTCATAGACCAAAACAGAGATTTCAACATTTTAAAAGATTGGAGAGTAGAAAAGTACAGAGTAGAGAGTTGAGAGAATATAAGAAGATTTTGTGAATTTGTAAGTGAGAATAATGAAAGTTTAGGGGTATTTGTAGGTAATAAAAAGGGTTAAAATGTATTTTTTAAAAGTTTGGGGTATTAAATTTATTTGGGGGTAGAGGGGGTAGGG
>NC_028641.1:64176357-64321152 GCF_001406875.1 Solanum pennellii
GGTAGGGGGTAGGGGGTGTAATTTGGAGTAAATAGGGGCAAAGAGCCATTGGTGGTACCCACTAGCCGTTACCCAACGGCTCTCCAATGGTACTATTACAAATTTTTTTTTAAAATTATTTAATTACCGGACCGGACCGGGACCGGAAGTGAAACTTCCAGACCGAGACTAACGGGTAAAGTACAGTTTCCATCTTTTTTCCTGTCCCGAACCCCGTCCCTACCGATCCATACTGGACTAACTAGAACAGTACCAGACCGGTAACGGATCGGGTCGGAATGGTTCTAGTCCCATACAGTCCTGGTTCAGTTGCCACCCTTAAGTGTGGGTAAACACAGAATCTGTAAGACCTTCTCTGATACCAATTGATATTCAAGAGGGGGGGGGGAGAATTAAATTTCTCTTAGTCGTCTGTCTGTGATAGCTAGTTGACTCACCTGGAAGTTAGTAAAATAATAGATAGTAATAAAAATTTGCAGTAACTAAAGGACACAAAGAAATTTATCCTGGTTCGGATCACCGTTGTGGTGGCTAGTCCAATCTCGTTGGGTTTTAAGGATTTTCCTTAAGAGCGTTGAGATGATCTTTTGGTTACAGCGATTTGACACTGATCCTGTCTGATGTGCAAATCAGATTTCTACTTTGACGCTGCCTCTAGCTGTATACCTACACTCAGATACTTTCTTCTTCTTTTCTTTTCAATTGTAACACTCACGAGTTGACAGAGATTTATGAAAGACAAAAGAAAGCTGTTTGTTAAGCTCAAGCGAAGTTGCATTATGTTCTGAGTGACATCTCTCTTGTTTAAATAGGTGTAGAGTTCTGCTCTTTTTAAGGAATAACCCAATGAATTTTCATTCAATCAAGGATTTGTAAGGATTCCTTGACTGAATTTGATTAAGATAGGATTGTAATCATGTCCATATCAGATTTGTTCATGATATTTTTCCTTTCTAGGTAAGGAGTGTCCATATGATTTTGCTGCCTTCATTGATTTCTGGATACTTGTCTTGTTAGATTGATTTGTTGATTTCCTTGATTTGTAGTGATTTTATGATTCATAGGAGTTTGAGATATGTCATTGTTGTCTTCCTTGAATCTTGGGGATTTAGATAATTTCTTGAGATCTTTGATTGGCTTGGATCAAGGAATTGTTGTAGACTCTGATTGTAATGATGTTGGTCTGCTCGTGAGTTCTGCAAACAACATTTTAAATTATTTTTAATTATCAAAATACTTGTCGTGTGTAGGAGGCCAACATTGATGGGTTAGAGTATACTTTAACCACAAGGGATTTTATGACAACGTAACATTGTGTTAGTGAAGGACCTGTATATTTGTTTGATAAAAAGTAGAGTATTCATGAGGTGATAGATCTATGCTAGTATTATTATTTTTAAGGGCGAGCTCATGATATTCAGAGGGTTATTGAAGTAATTATGCAATGATGTATAGTGAATGGGTAAATAGTAATTAACTGTAAGCATGTATGCTGAGATATAAAGATTTACTACTTGTCATGAGGTTTTAGGAGTAAATGTTTCTTAATTTTGTCTAGTAGTTGTCAATTAGTATAGTATAAGAGGAATTATATCGATATTCGTGTTTAGTACTAGACACTATCTTGAATTTGAGATCAGTGCCGTGATTTTAAAAAATGGCAACATGAGGGTGGTAATGTAATTTTAAGATCTAATCTGGTAGATTTAACATTGATTAGGTGAGGAATTAAGATGTTAGTTGCAATGAATGTGAGTGGTACAAGTGTGGGATTCTGAATTTTGGGTGAGAGAAATAAAGTGTGGCTAAGCCATTAGAGTAAAAGAGCATGAAAAGGTGTACCCAAGATTGTACTTAGTCAGAAGAGGTTCCAATTATGTTTTTGATTTTTCATGTGTGCCTAGATGTCAGTATGGAATAGGCTGATGTAAGCATTATTTTTTCCTTAAGAGTGAAACTAAGTGGTTTTATAAGTCAATGCAAGTAACAGTTACAGAAAGTCTTTTATAGAAGCTACAAAAGAAAGTTACAATAAGCATCTGAGAAAGAAGACTAAGAAGGAATCTTAGTATTTGCATATACTATTAAGGTAACACATATATAGACTAGTTTAGAAATTAAATAATAGATCTAGAGCTTTAAAGTGTCCGCTTCAGACCAAAGCGGGAGAAGATAAGGTGAGGGACCAAGTCAAGTGTTAGGAATTAGACAGTGATGTGTTTAGAAAGAGTTAAAAGTGATATATCAATCCAGTCATACTCTAGCGTATTCCTAAAAGTTCACTTGTTATAACATCATGTTAATGTCTTTAATGTTAGAATTTTTCCATGACCTATTCTCATATATTTTAGACAGATTAACATTTATGCAAAGTTCACAAATGAGGGGCAAAGACTTTAGTCCATTGATCTCAATATTACTCTCTAAAGGTAGGAATATCAACCTCATATGAACCTATTCATATAAGCATTCGCATTTCATAGTATGCTCAGTATTTTGAATTCATGATTTACACTCACAAGTTAACAAAATAGCGTTATGTCAATCATATTTTTATATCAGATTTTGTTGAATGAATCGTAGTTGTGATTTTTATGCCGTAACTCATTCAATCATAATTTTCAGTTTTTTAATAGTGATTTTGTTGATAGTAGTTGAGTAACGATAAATGGAGAGGGTTGATGTTTCAGAGTGGCGGTGTCCTTATTTACTCTGAGGTTATAATATGGAGGAGGAATAATGTGGAGTTTAACTATGACTAATAGTTAAATGAGAGCAATTAGCTGTTGTTGGTACTATTGTGTTAAAATTTCAGGTTGTAATGATGATCAGAGAATGAGAAATTTATAGATTGGTAAGTATAAATTCATGGAGTGGTTATAGTACTAGGCTTGAATGTAGTGTTGTTAACATGTGGATAGATGTACAATGCATTAGGTGTTATAAGGAGAATTATATATTGAACCTGAATAATGTGATTTAAATAAGCATACCATATCATGTTTGTCACCTTGTAAATTAGAGATTAGGCTTGTATACAGTAAGAGCAAGTAATTTGACATAATGTTTTTAAGAGTAGTCATATACTCTAGTGGGAGCTAGGAGTTGCAGCTAATGAAGTGTAGTAATCAGAAAGGAAAGCATAGTTGGAATGTATTGTTAAGCTTAAAATCAACTAGTCATATCACTCAAGGCATAGAATTCCTATTCTTAATTTGTGCCCAGATATCATTGCTTTATGCCAAATATCTTCAGATAGAGCGTGAGTATGTTCAGAGTCTTATCATTCTCAATGTATGTGCTATATAGAGTTCTAAACTCTTAGTATGAATCACTTGTATCAATACTAGTAGAAAATTTCAGAAGTCAAAAAGATATTAAAAGTAACGTCATTCCCTTTCATGCTCAGTTTGACAATCAACCAACGACAAATTATCCCAAGGGGGAGATATAGTAATACCCCAAAAAGTTTCTATCTTAAGACCCAAACAAATAATTTATTTACATGTGAGGTAGTATAACATGATTCTTAAATTTGTCATATGTGTAAACGTCATTTGCTTAGTGTGTTAATGGATTTGGGCATGAATTCAGGTCACAAGAATCTTCTAGCACAAAGTTAAGTTGAAAGTTTCCACACCGACTAAATTTTGACATAATATTCTATTTAGGTCAAATGCAAACAATCATATTTACCGGTACATAATGAATTAGATTTTCCATCACCCCACCAAATTCAAGGTCTTTGATTCCTCTTTCTCACTCCACTGAGTTCCTCTCATTTCAAGTTTCGAGTAAAAGGTTATGTTCATTTTACCAGAGACTGTCACATATAAACAGCTGACGGCAACCATGACGGGTCGTCAGACCTATGACGAGTTGTCAGCTGGGCCTTCAGTCATGCAGAGTATCAGGACTTACATGTGTTTTTGTAACAAGTACTCATAATTGTGACAGGCTATCACGACCACCGCTAGACGCACCTGGGGTTTTTCATTTTCTGCTAATTAAGGGTATTTTGGAATTTTTCAATCCACTCTAAGATTGAATCCCGACCCAGGGGTGTTAGTAGTGTTAAACATCCTTTTAACGTTTTTGACACTTCAAATCATTAGAGCAAAGTTCCAAGAGAAGAAAAAGACAGGGTTTCAAGTTCTCTTAGTAAAAAAGTAATCTAAGGTTCTATCCTTAGATTTCAGTAGTCTTAATATGAGTAGTATCATTAAATTCCTAAATTATGTTGCTAATGGTTGAGTTGATGCATATCATGTATCCAGATTCCTGAGTTCATTGTTCATGTCTTTTTTCTAGTATGTGCCTTATTATTGATCTATTTGTTGTGAAATCACATTAACCAATCAGTCTTAAATTGATTTATGAGAAAAGTAAATAAGAGTTTTAAGTAGAGTCTAAAGATACATTTTAAGAGAAAGTATGAGGGAACGAAGTTGTCACGCCCCGAGCTACCCCTGAGAAGAAGACACGGAACCTAGGACCACATGCGATCCCAAGCTAACCCTACTGGCATGATCATGAGCATACTAAAGATAATAAACTGATGCGGAATCTATATCATAATTTAATCTTAAAATATGGGGAATACCCATATTCTATAGCTGAGATATTTGAACACAATGAGTTTGATACAAAAGAAATATAAACTCAATACTAAGCTGAATCTGACTATGTCTGAAAATAGCCTCTAAAATGGACTAGAAATACCGGGACAAGCTCCAGCTAAATCTAGCAAAAACTGAAACTAAATGACTAAAGACTTAAATGAAACTCATGACTGTTGTCCTCGGAGAATAAGGACTCACCACTGAATCTGCTGAACTAGATATAGCGAAATCGATCTATGCATGATCTGGATGCTGAGAATCGGAACCTACATACGAAAAGATGCGTCAGTACTTGAAAGGTACGGAGCATGTAGGATAGAGTAAAGCTGAAATGAGTCATAACTGAACAAGCATAAAAGCAAGTATAATAATCTCACATGATAAACTGAATTCTGAGCTAACTGGACGCAATGACCAATTTATAACCTGCTGAAACTGAATACTGAATATACTGATAAATGATCAATGCAGAGAGTCTGACTGATCTGTGGGAGCTACTAATAATCGATAATAAAATCACAGGAGCTAAATGTGGAGCCCGATGTATACGCCCCATCGAGAGGAACCAATATACCCTGCCAAAAGTATAAAGACATATTGGCATGATTACTAAACTGATTGCCCACAGAGGGGACTTACAACTTACTTGGCTAGTAGTTCTGGGACTAATTCGGTACGCTGAACCCTAGTCCAAATCGTTATTATGCTACTCCCAATGAATTCTATAAATTTACTGATTATGTCTGAATTTTTGTAAATACTAGATAGCTCGAAAGTGAACATGCAATCTTAGAATGCAACAATTAATCTGGTAATTATGCATTTATAACTGAGGCATGTATATCAGATGTGTCTGAAATATCTGACTAGCATGTGTTATTTCAGAACTAACGAAATACAAAGCTAGGGTTTTGAAATTTATGCAATAAACTGAATAATAACATGATAATCTGATTTTGAACATAAAACTAATGAGTTCATGAAGTTATGTTGAAGTTCTAGAAACCCTAGGTCAAATCATGGTATAGGAATTAAGAATCTGACTGAAAACTAGGGATCCAATGGGTGAAAGAAACACACTAGTGAAATCTCACATAACTGGTGATGAAATCCACGTAAAAATACTTAAATTTTGTCGCTGGAACTGCTGGACACTTTTTTCGTTCTTGAACTAGGGTTCTTGAGCTTTTTCTCCTTTCTTGCTTCTAGTTTTCTAATTTTTGATTTAATGATTTGACTTAGATATGTTATAATTATGTTTCTAGGCTTAAATTGACTAAAATATGATGATTTAGGGTCAAAACGACGTAAATTAGGGTTTAAACGAAGTGGAAAAATTCGAAAAGACCCCTGGGAAAGTTGTTATCAGACCAAACGACAGCCAGGACGGACGCCCCGTAGTCTGGCCAACGCCCCGTCGTTGGGTTCGTTGACTGGGCGTGTTTGACAGGCCATTACTAAAATGGGCATAACTTTTTACTAGGAGGTCTGATCTTAGATAGGTCGGTGTCTATGGAAAGATAATTCAATTATCTATCTGTGGGTAGGTCATGGTACATCTAATTTACTTTGTTCTAAGATTTATGACAATTTTAACTTGACCCAACTGCATATCCCCTTAACTGTCCGCAAATTTTCCACCTACGGTCAGACCTACGGACCATAGGTCCACCTACGGACCGTGCTGATCATTAGTAGCTCATGTCAGAGAGTGGGTGAACGGAGTATTGATCGTCGGTCACGGACTACGAACCGGCGTCTGACCTATGGACTGTAAGTCCATCCGTCGTCCAAGACTTAACCAATTTTTCTGGGCTATTTTTTGGAGTTTTTAATCCCATCAACGGTTGTGCAGGACGGACCGTGGTTTAGGCTACCATCCGTCAATGCCACCATTGGTAGCATCTGTAGATTTTTTTAAAATTTAATTTTTGGTCTGTTTTAGTTACGGGGTGTTACATTATCTCCCCCTTGGAAATATTCGTTCTCGAATGAAGACTAAACTAGTTGAAATAGAGGGAGAGAGCTGAAAACCCCACTACTAAACACCGAGATTTGAGTTTCTGACTAAATTGAGTTCTGAGTACATGCAATTACGCTGAAAATGCAAGTACAAACTGAGGGAACATGATTCTAAAACTGAATTTATGCATGAATGACTGTAAAACTGAAGAAGAACTATTACCTCAAGCTGGAGTGGAATCGGAAGGAAAGAGGTAAGAATACTTGGATTTCATGGCTGCTTCTGCTTCCCAAGTATCTCCCTCTATGGACTGACTCCTCCACAAAACCTTGACTGAAGCTATTTCTTTGTTTCTCAACCTTCTAACCTGACGGTCAAGAATCTCAACTGGTACATCCTCATAAGAAAGACTATCTTTCACTGCCACACTCTCTAAAGGCACTAGAGAGGCTGGATCACCCACACACTTCTTCAAGAGTAAGATGTGGAAGACCGGATGCACTGCTGCTAATTCTGCTGGCAACTCTAACTCATATGCCACCTTGCCAACGCTTTTTAAGATCTTGTAAGGGCCTACATATCTAGGGCTGATCTTGCCTTTCTTTCCAAATCTCATCACCCATTTCATAGGTGAGACTTTCAGAAAAATCCAATCATCAACTTGGAACTCTAGTTTCCTTCTCCTTACATTTGCATAAGATTTTTGATGACTTTGGGCTGTCTTAAGTCTATCTCTAATGAGTTGCACTTTCTCCATAGCATTAAGGGCTGAATTTGGCCTTATCAAAGCTGCTTTACCTACTTCAAACCAACAAACAGGAGATCTACATCTACGCCCATATAAAGCCTCATAAGGGACCATTTGAATGATGGAATGGTAGCTATTATTGTAGGCAAACTCAATAAGAGGAAGGTGATCATCCCAACTACCTTTGAAATCGATCACATAAGCTCTCAACATATCCTCTAAGGTCTGAATGGTATGCTCTGCCTGCCCATCTGTCTATGGATGAAATGTTGTACTAAGGCTAACTTGAGTACCAAGACCTTTTTGAAATGACTTTCAGAAATGAGATGTAAATTGAGGACCTCTATCTAAGATGATAGACAAAGGAACCCCATGCAACCTCACAATTTCATTAAGGTAAAGCTTGGCATAGTCATATGCCGATTATGTAGTCTTGACCACCAAAAAGCGAGAAGACTTAGTCATCCTATCAACTATCACCCAAATTGAGTCATGCTGTATGCGAGTACGAGGTAACCCTGTGATGAAATCCATATTGATCACATCCCACTTCCAAGTAGGAATATCAATCTCTTTAGTCATACCTCTGGTTTCTAACGTTCTAGCTTGACTTCCTGGCACTTGGGGCACTTACTCACAAAGGCTACTATATCCCTCTTCATGCCATTCAACCAATAGACTTCCCACAGATCGTGGTACATCTATGTGGCACCTGAATGAATAGAATACCTAGAGTTATAGGCTTCCGCAAGGATATGCTTTCTCAACTTGCCCACATAAGGAAGACACAATCTTCCCTGGTAGAGAAGTACACCATCTCCCCCTAGGGAGAAAACCTCCACTCTTTGATTGTGGACTGCATTCTTAAGTTCAAGAAAAATTGGATCACTGTCTTTTTTTTCCTTAACCTCCACTATCAAAAAAGGTTCTGCCCCATTCTAAACTGTTACACCACTATCTGATATGCTCAAAAGGCGAACTCTTAAACAAGAAAGCCTGTGAACATCCTTCACTAGCTCCTTCCTTTCTTCCTCAACGTGGGCTACACTACCCATAGATAATATACTAATAGCATCTTCTACTACATTCTCCTTACCAGGATGATAATGCACACTCATATCATAATCCTTAAGGAACTCAAGCCATCTCCTCTGGCGAAGATTCAACTCTTTCTGGGTGAACACATACTGAAAGCTCTTATGGTCAGTGAACGCCTCTACATGAACACCATACAAGTGGTGTTTCCATATCTTGAGTGCAAACACCACTGCTGCAAGCTCGAGTTCATGAGTTCGATTGTTCTTCTCATGCACCTTAAGCTATCTAGAAGCATACGCTATAACCTTATCTTGTTGCATCAACACACAACCTAGAACAACTATAGATGCATCACAATAGATCACATAACCATCTGAACCCTCTGGTAGAGTCAAGACAGGAGCTGTAGTCAATCTTGTTTTCAATTCTTCAAAGCTTTTCTCACAATCATCTGAAAATTGAAACTTGACCATCTTCCAAGTCAACCTAGTCAATGGTGAGGCTATGGAGGAGAATTCTTCCACGAACCTTCTATAATAACCCGCTAGACCTATGAAACTTCTGATATCTACAGCATAGGTAGGTCTAGGCCATTGTTTTACTGCTTCTATCTTTTGTGAATCCATTCGGATCCCTTTGCTAGATACAATCTGACCAAGGAAAGCAACGAATTGAAACCAGAACTCACATTTGCTAAACTTAGCGAATAAGTGGCTATCCTTGAGAGTCTGTAAAACAATTCTCAAATGACTCACATGTTCTTCCTCATTCCTAGAGTAAATGAGTATATCGTCAATGAAGACGATATCGAACAAGTCAAAGTACTGTTTAAACACTCTGTTCATCAAATCCGTGAAAGCTGCAGGAGCATTGGTTAGTCCAAATGACATAACTACAAATTTGTAATGACCATACCGAGTTCTGAAGACTATTTTTGGAAAGTCACTATCTCTGACTCTAAGCTGACGATAACCCGATCTGAGGTCTATCTTTGAGAAGTTACTAGAACCCTGAAGTTGGTCAAATAAATCATCAATCCTGGGGATGGGGTACTTACTCTTGATTGTGACCTTGTTCAACTATGTATAGTCAATACACATTCTGAGAGAACCATCTTTCTTTCTTACGAACAACACTTGTGCAACCCATGGAGAAATACTTGGTCTGATGAAGCCCTTATCTAGAAGGTCTTTCAACTGCTCTTTCAATTCCTTATGATCTGCTGGATCCATTCTGTAAGGAAAAATAGAAATAGGTTGGGTATCTTGATGGAGATTAATTCCGAAGTTGATTTCCCTTTGACAGGGACTCCGGGAAGATCTTTTGGAAATACTTCTGGAAACTCATAGACTACTGGAACTGACTCAAGAGTTGGGGTTTCATAGCTAGAATCCTTAACCCGAACTAGCTGATATAGATAACCCTTAGAGATCATTTTTATGGACTTAAGGTAAGAAATAAATCGACCCATAGGTGCTAAGCTACTACCCTTCCATTCTAAGATTGGTTCATCTGGAAACTGAAAACGAACAATCCTAGTTTTACAATCGACTGAGGCATAACATGAGTGTAACCAATCCATGACTAGAATGACATCAAATTCTACCATTTCTAACTCTACTAGCTCTGCTGAGGTGACTTTCTGAGAGACTGTGACAGGGCAATTTTTGTATACTCGTCCAGCTATACCTAGGTCACCGATTGGAGTAGAGACTGAGAAAGGTTCTGAGAGAGTTTTTGGACTGACATTGAATCGGACTGCTATGTAAAGAGTTACAAAAGACAAAGTCATGTCTGTTGTCTCTCCACTGAGTGAACCATATGTGAGTCACATCCTTGAGTTGGTAGGATGCCAATCTCACCTATCACTACCAGTTACTGACATCACACCAAATACATATTTAACCTCATCAATGAAATTCTATGGGTCCTTACCAACTTGCGACCCTAAAAAGTTAGGTGAATTCATAGTAACAAAATCACAAAATCTGGCTTCCACTAATCAGTCATTTCTATTAGTAGGAACTAGAACCTTCTGATTGTTCCATGTTCTTATACTTTGAGCCAAAAGCTGAATTGGCGTTCTGAAACTCTGCATTTGAACTTCCTAATCTGGTACTCAAGGAACTGCGTTAGCATTGCGTGCATTAGCATTCCATGCCTAAGCTCTATGAGAAGGCATGATCTTAAGCGCTCAACGTCGAGTTAAAATTGAATTAGATCATACCTTACGCACGATAAGAGTAATAAGAAGGTGAAGTTTTTCCTAAAACACTTCATAGCCTCCCTCTCATTAGATGTGGTGCACTTCACACCCATGAAAAGGACTCTACTTAGTGCGTCTTTTCAGATATCCTAGGACACATAAACCTAGTGCTCTGATACCAAGTTTTGTCACGGCACGAGCTACCCCCGAGACGCGGACACGGAACCTAGGACCATAAGTGATCCCAAGCTAACCCTGTTGGTATGATCATGAGCATACTAAATAATAATAAACTGATGCAGAAGCTAAATCATAATTTAATCTGAAAAGATGGGGAATACCCATATTTTATAGCTGAGATATTTGAAAACAATGAGTTTAATACAAAAGAAATATTAACTCAATACTAAGCTGAATCTTACTATGTCTGAAAATAGCCTCTAAACTAGACTAGAAATACTGGGACAAGCCCCAGCTTAATCTAGAAAAAACTGAAACTAAATGACTAAAGACTAAAATGAAACTCATGACTGTTGTCCTCAGAGAATGAGGACTCACCACTGAATCTGCTGAACTAGAGATCGGGAAATCTATCTATGCGTGATCTGGATACTGAGAACGTGAGCCTACATCGCGGGAAGATGTAGCGCACGTATGCGTCAATACTTGAAAGGTACTGAGCATGTAGGATAGTGTAAAGCTAAAATAAATCATAGCTGAACAAGCATAAAAACAAGTATAATAATCTGACATGATAAACTGAATTCTGAGCTAACTGGACGCAATGACCAATTTATAACATGTTGAAACTGAATACTGAATATACTGATAAATGGTCAATGCAGAGAGTCTGAGTGATTTGTGGGAGCTACTAATAACCGATAAGAAAACAACATGAGCTAAATGTGGAGTCCGATGTATACGCCCCATTGAGAGGACCCAATATACCCTACCAAAGGTATAAAGGCATGCTGGCATGATCACTAATCTGATTGCCCAAAGAGGGGACTTACAACCTACCTGGCTAGTAGTTCTGGGACTAATTGGGTACGCTGAACCCTAGTCTAAATCGTTATTATGCCACTCCCAATGAATTTTGTAAATTTACTGATTATGTCTGAGTTTCTGTAAATGCTGGATAGCTGAAAACAGAACATGCAAACTGAGAATGCAACAAATAATCGCATAATTATGCATTTATAAATGAGGGATGCATATTAGAAGTGTCTGAAATATCTGACCTAGCATGTGTAATTCAAGAACTAAATATATACAAAGCTAGGGTTCTGAAATTCATGCAATAAATTGAATAATAACATGATAATCTTATTTGGAACATAAAACTAATAAGTTCATGAAGTTATGTTGAAGTTCTAGAAACCCTAGGTCTAATCATGGTATAGGAATCAAGAATCTGACTGAAAACTAGGGACCCAATGGGTGATAGGAACCCACTAGTGAAATCCCACATGCGTGGTGATGAAATCCACGGAAAAATACTTAAGTTTTGTGGCTGGAACTACTGGACACTTGTTTCGTTCTTGAACTAGGGTTCTCCTTTCTTGCTTCTAGTTTTCTTACTTTTGATTTAATGATTTAACTTAGATATGTTTTAATTATGTTTGTAGGCTTAAATTGACTAAAATATGATGATTTAGGGTCAAAACGGCATAAGTTAGGGTTTAAACAAAGTGGTAAAGGTCCAAAAGACCCTTGGGAAAGTTTCTGTTGGACCAAACGACGGCCAAAACTGACGTTCCGTCGTCTGGCCGAAGCCGTGTCATTAGGTCCGTCGACTGGGCCTGTTCGACATGCCTTTAATAAAATGGGCATAGCCTTTTACTCGGAGGTCTGATTTTTGTGAAGTTGGTGGCTATGAAAAGATAATTCAATTATTTATCTTTGGGTAGGTCATGGGACACCTAATTCACTTTGTGCTAAGAGTTATGACCATTTCAAGTTGACCCAATTGCATTTTTTCTTAACTGTCTTCAAATTTTCCACCTACGGACCGTAGGTCCACCTGCGGAAAGTGCTGTTCATTCGTAGCTTTTGTCAGAGAGTTGATGTAGGAAGTATTTTCGATGGCCATGGACTATGAACTGTCGTCTAACCTACGGACTGTAAGTCCGTCCGTCGTCCAAAACTTAACCAATTTTTCTGGGCTGAAATTTTTTGGAGTTTCTGATCCCATCGATGGTTGTGCAGGATGTACCGTGGTTCAGGCTACGGTCCGTCGATGCAAAACTAATTTTTGGTCTGTTTTGGCTACGGTGTGGTACAGAAGTATTTCCCAAAGATATCATTTTTTTAAAGTGAGAAAAGAGAAACTTTAATTTAAAATAAGTTTATGAGTTCATAGATATTTTAGAGTAGTTACCTCTTTTAAAAGGATATTTTGAGAAATTATCTCAAGCTAGAGAAAGAGTATGTCTTCTACATTTGAGTATGACTATATTTATTACTGGAAGTAGTAATGAGAATCGATGTGGAGATGATTTCAGACAACTCAAAATCATCATAAACCATGTCTTTCCAACATGGGTGATAATGCTCAACTACACTTTATCCAATTCTAATTGTTCGCCGTCTCAATCAAGCATAGACCCAACAAAGAGTTGGGGTCAATCCCACGAGGAGTGATATAGAAGTAAATACAGTTATGAAGTTATAAGCGTGTTTTAGTTGTTTGTAGAAGTAAACATTATCAAAACTAGTTAAAGTAAATTTCATGTGTCGACAACTAGTGTCAAATTGGGGGGGGGGGGTTAGAATGAGTCATTAACAACTACGAAAATAGGGTAGTAATCAAGTAGAGAGGGATCATTGGGGATTTGATCGATTAAATGCTATTTTTTCTATATCAGTGATTAATATCTACTAAAGGACGTTGACTCTTACTGAGTAGGCTAAGGTTTAGATGTAATAGCCATCTCCCGATCAATTACCACAAATCAAGTGACTTCTTTCAAACTTCGACAATCATAACACTATGAACAACCCAATACATTAATTAATCTACTCTCTTAATCTAAATTGGTAGGATTGAATTCAGATTCACTTTCTCAAGTTGAACAAACAATAACCCAATCACTACAATCATCAATTAATCATTTCAATTCTAAAACCTCTCTCTCAAGCAAGCATAAAATGCTAAACTAGAATTGAATTTGGTACTATAACTTATGACATAAAACACAACTATCAATCAAACTCTCTTCAAATCAACATTGAAATAAATAAATAAATACTAACACCCATGAGTTAATTAGAACATTTAATAACATAATGACCCCTCCAAGAATGATTTTTAGCTACATATCATAAAAAACAATAAATTACTACCAAGTATAATCTCCATTAGTTGGGTCACAATTATCAAGCCTTCACAATGCTTGGAATTAGTTCTAGCTCAAAATTCGTACTCAAAACTACAAAAAATAGTGTTTGGAGTGTTCTAGATCATACAACCAGCGTGAGGATATGCAGGAACTTCTTTTCTTCTTTCAAAAATTCTATTTATACATTCGCTAATTTTTGGCTTCGGGACCATTCGATGGAGTAGGTGAGGTGTCGCTAAACAAGTTGGCGATGCGTCGAGTGCGTCTTTCCATCACCTTTTTGCCTTGCCTTTTTTCTGGACTTTCTATAAGTTGAATGTATTTCCAACGGTGTCATGATTCGACTACTACAATGATATTGATTCCCACTTGCTTAGAGTTATGGATTTAGTTATCATGCTATCGACTTGATTTACAAAAAAATACATATCGTTTTGGATGCGAGGCCAAACATTTTTAGCATCATAATGTAGTTACTTAATAAGCATAAATCTATAGGTTATTTGTGTACAATCTTGTCAGGGTATGATGTATTCTAGTGGTAGATCTAACGAACATTCACGATGTGATACTAGTATTATATGAAAAGGATATGTCGATTGTAAGGGTGAATTCTAACTAAACAATGAGTTATTAATTGTATCAAACGCTCATATAATATTATTTGAAGTTGCATTCACATTTGAGAAACCAACTTGTTGGTTACTAAGGACACTTGGGTTAAGCATTATTTATAAGAAAGATTTTAGTGGTGGATCTTAAATAAGGTATTATTGTCTTTAGGTTGTGAAGTGTATCTCAAGGATTTTAAATGAGTGGTTATTTCATCGTTAGCTCCATGAAAGTGGATCAATATTTGGATGAAAAACGTATGAGTAAAAGGAATCGCAACGAGTATACTTGTATGAAGGTAATTGAGAATATTAGTAAGAAACTGCATATAAGACTGAGTTAGTTTTTAGGGTTTAATTGGTATAACTAGGTTTCAGGTGTTATATTAATGAAAAGCTTGACTTCGTGGTGATGAAAAGAGCTAATTGATGTTGATGGTAATAAATGTTATGAATTAAGATTGATATGCAACTATATAATAAGGATTGTTGGTTAAATGAGGTTTTGTATGGTAATAACAACTTGCTAGCATGTGTGGTTTTCCACTATATGATGAGTAATGTGGTGGTATGAAAAGTTTTAGGATGTGTTCAAACAACGCTTGAATAAAATTGGAAGGAACTAGAGTTACAAATGAAAAGAAATAGTGAGATATAGTTAGCCTTCTGTAAGAGGAAAGAATAAGGATATTTCTTCAGATTGAAAGTGAGAAAGATGTTTCTTTAGATAACAGAAAATTTATTTTAGAGACACACGTTTTTATCCGTTTTGATCTAGTCTGGTAAGAGTGTCATGGTTTAATTAAATTGGTTAAAACTTGTTATACCTCGGAAATCCAAGGACCTAAGATAGAGACTCACCTAGTATCTAATGCTTTAAAACAGTGTTTGCAGGCCTAATTAAAGGAAATCAACTTAATTTACAAGTATTAGAGCCTAAACGTCAAGGAAGACCATGATGTCTGGAAAACTAGTGAAATTGAACTAGTAAACGTCCTTAAGTCTTGTGAAGGTTTGGGAGTGTCATATGAAGTCTAAGCTTGTAAAAGTACTTTAAATAGGTAAAATAATGTATATAGGGTCAAAACATCCAGGTCCGACCCCCAAGGACCACCCTAGCGGTCCTTGAGGAGTACCCAACTATTGGCCAACAAGCTACCCAAGGCAGCAGGAAATTGCACTAGCATGAAACAAGTCTTCGTCGCAGACATGGTTCACCAAGGACCAAAACATTTGGTCCATGTCACGGACTCTACCGTGCCAAACATTAATTCTGGAAATCTTGCGGGAATAGCTCCGCGGCGCATAATTGTTCCCTGACGAAAATTCAAAATTTGAAGTCAAGTTTGACTTAAGAAAAAGGTCTAATTAAGTAAGGGGTATTTAGGGTATTTTGGGGGAAGGGTAAACATTAATTTTAAGTTAGTTTTATACCATATTTACCCACCCAAATCATATCCCCAAATTGAAATCCAAATCACTCTCACTTCTATCTAAAAGTCTCTCACTATCTAACCTCCATTCAAGACCATTGGCGCTTGAAGAAGAAGACCAATATTCCAAGTTTTTTTCTCAAATTTGTTGATAATATCTTTATCAAGGTATGAATTCTTTCACTCTTGGGATCCCTTTCCCCATGAGGTCCATTCAAAGATAATTTCAAAATCACCCAAATTCAAGGATTTTTTCTACAAATGGGTTTCCTTCTAAAACTCAAATTGTTGGTCAATTATGATGAACTGTGATTAGTTAGGGTTAATTAAGTGTATAATGGTGGGTAATTTATGCTGTTTGATTGATATTTTGTTGGATCTATGTTCTTCCCCCAAATTCCCTATATCTTGGATCTTGCTTATGAATTGATTGGAGGTGATGAATGTATCCATTGTTAGACTTGTGTTAATTATGTTGTTACATTCATGGACTTACAATTGTTATGTATCTTTGGGTTTTGATATATTTATTGAATAATCCATGGACCTCTCTCTTCCCCTAACCCTAACCCTAAGTTTTAGATTATGTAAATTGATGGCTAGAGAAAATGAAATTAAGGGTGTTTTGTATAATTATTTATCGTTTGATGAGGATAATGGGTTGATGGGTATTTATTATGTATTTGGAATTGAGTCTTGAATGGATTTCATGTAGGCCATTGGTAAGACCTTCAAGGTCATGAACTAGTTATTACTATTATGTTATTGTTGCCTTATCCTTGGTAAAGGTTGTTAATTGGAGTATGAATGATGAAGTTATGAAGGTATAATAATGTTATGGATGTGATGAATTATGAGATGATTATAGGTGTCTTTCTATGTGGAATTGGGCATAATTCTCATGTACATCTTATGACTCTGTTATGATGTTTGTTTTGATGAAAGTACATTCTCATCATATAACCTATGAGATATGTACATGTTATTTAAAGGTTTTATTCCCTAGGACCTATCTTAGGAAGTAATGTTTAAGAAAGAATTAAAGGTTCTTTAAAAAGGGAAGTTAGCTTAGCATCGAGTGAACTTGACAATGAGAGGTGTTAATTCACAAAGGAAAGAAGATTGAACTGATGTTATCATGTGGTAGAAACTACAATGCGAATTAGCATAAAGAGGGTTACTAGTAACAACCTCCTAGTTCCTTAATAATTGTTCCCCCACAGGAAACCTAGCTAGTTGATCCACCTAGATGCTATTATCATGTATATTTGCTACCTTGGCAAGTAGAATGCCCTCCTTTCGGTGTGAGGGGTTGACACCGAATTCCATGTTTAGCTCACATGGTCTATTGTTTGTTATAGAGAAGTTTCCCGAAAGATAAAGTGAATGAATGAAAGAAAAGGATGAACACTAACTAGGACTACCTAAGGGGTCTTACTTAGTATAGGTAAGGGTATGGGAATTTACCTACACATTGCACAAGTGGACTTTGAGAGGAGTTCTACGGTGGGTTCTTTATGTATGAATTATATATATGATATTGGTTTAACTTTATATACATGATCTTGTTCTAAAATATTATGATGATGTTCACTACACTTATTATGATGTTATATGAGGTAAAGCAATGCTTATGATCTCTTTTCTAGCTTACTTGGTTTATGTGGGGTCATGGGGCTTCTCATATACATTGCACTAGTGGACTTGGATTGGGGTTATGAGTGAGTTCTTGTGATGTATTGATGAAATGGACTCTCAACGAGGAATTGTTGATTATGGCTTTGTTATGATGTCACTCTTGAACATGAATATGGATATATCTTATTGTTGTTTTGGTATGGACTTGTATATGCTCTTTGAATGTGCATAAAAGGCTTTCAAAGTGAACTTGGCATGTTTATACTAAAATGCCCATGGTGCATGTCTTAAAATGGTTTACTTGCATATATACATACTTAGTACATGTGTTTTATACTAACACATATTCTCTTTTATTTCTACAGTAATGTAGGTTTGGGCCATTGAAAGGTTTCAAAAGACAAATTTCAAGAAGCTTGGATAGAATCCCAAGTTGGTAAATCCTCAAATCAGAGGACTAATTCATTCTAGTTCGTTGTTCTAAATACATTATTTTATTTTGTATCTTTTAAAGACTATGTTGTATTCTCTTATGAGACATATTGTAATGTTGTAAGGGCTATGTCCCAAATCTTGTACTCTTATGTTAGATGGTTTGTGTGAGATGATTGTAAATTAGTTTTGATATATGAAAAGTCTATGTGAACTTCAAATCTAAAGTTTTAATTTTTCTGTATTTTTATTTTCATATGAAATGCGATGATGTATACTAAGGGCTTGTCTAAGGCCTCTCTGAGGACAAAGATGCCTATTACGTCTAGGGGGTGTTCGTTGGTCATGAAAAACTATTAGATAACAGTTGACAAATGTGTGTACAGACTTTCAGCTCAAGTATGACGATAAGTTTCTTTTGTGGTTTTAAGTTTGGTAATGAGTATGGTTGAAGTTTTAGCAAAAGATATGATAAGGTCGATGAGAGGGGATCACAGATAAGATAAGATATGTGAATTCTTAAGAATATTTAAGGTATGAGCTAATATTGATAGATAATGGAATTGTGTTACATGCTTGGTATAAAATACTTATGTTTTTGATGGTGAGTTTAGGTTTGTGGTAGTGTGTTTTGTCAAGGTATGGAATGGTAACAAAGAAATGATCGATCGCATTGAGTATGAACCATTTGGAAAGACATAAAAATAATTTTAGTACTAAATGGGGCTACATTTCATCGTTTTATATAGGGAGCTTCGCGTAATGTTTTGTTTCAGATGATAAGGTAAAAATATCATGGGTTGTTGGTCAAAGGATAAGATTCGTAAGCAAGTCAGCGAAAGAAAAATGAGTCTGGTATATTGGAGAGTTCAAGGTATTTAAAATTTGTGTCATTGGAAGGATTTAAGAGATGTGAAGGAATAACACCTCTCATATAGACTCTTGATTTGAATTTGAAGGATGTATGAATTTTCATATATAAGTTCTAATATGAATATGGTTGTGAACTTTTTCGCTATAGACTTACTAGGGATTTATCAACAAGTTTTATGAAGATTGGATTTTGATTTGGGCGAAAAACAGTGAGATGTGTAAGATTATGTGTTGTTACATGGGACTAAATTGTTCATATTATGGTAGGTAACTTATGGATACACAATATTATGGACCTATAATTATATATGGTTATTGAGAATTGTTACGAATGAAACTAGTATTTTTATGAGACAACATAGACTGTTATGATGTGTTACATAGGCATTTTATGATGAGTATAGGTTATGAGCGTATAGTATACAAAATTATTAAAGTGGCCAAGGATTTCTTTAGATTCTGACATGAGGTACATGATGGTATAAATGATAGTTAAAAAATGGTATTTGAAAGTTCACATGAAGTTGACATTGGTTGTGATTCAATTATTGTACCTCGATGGGAAAATATTTTAGATTTGATATTAGTTATATTAGTTTTAGGTGTAACTCATATATCTTATGTAATTCTCAAGTGGAAAGAGAGAGTGAGCCATATTTTGAAATTTTTAGAGGCTACAATGCGTTTGCTAAGGAGATTTTGATACTAGTTATAGTTTGAGAGTAAGACAAATGACTGGTGTAATTAATAATATTTGTTTGTATTAATAGTGTTAGCTTTAATAGAGTACTTTGAGAAGTATGTGGGGTTTGATTAATCGAGTATTTGTAAAATTGTAATGGTGATCAGACTGGTTGATTGTTGGTAGATAAAAATTGAGAGATAGAGTCAGAATAATGAAAAGTTTATTTATATGGGCAATAGGGAATGAAGATCTTGTGTTATTCGACCTTGTTCCTATATATTCTTATGTGATCACCTTCTTCGTTTTGGACATTATTCGGAGTATGATTCACCACCTACACCCACACATATTTTCACATCTAGGGGTTAATCCCTAGTGGTGGATCAGATGTGTTGATCCTCTTATGTCCTCTTGATTGATTATGATTCTTGGGGGAGACTTGGTCATTTCTATTATGATGGATTTGGTCTTGTTTGGAATATATAAAGTATATCGGTAGTTCTACACTCAATCTAACTTATGAGTACTTATATAAGAGCTACTATGAAAAGTTACAATTGTTTAAGAGTGTTGTTGGAGGTTCTGCATTTTGAAGTGTATCACTTGTTGGGTGTTTAGTTGATCTTGTTTTTCTTTTGGTTAGATAGGTTTGATTTTCTCTTGATAATTACTCTAGGTCCAAAGATATTATGTTTATAACTTAAGCTCGAGAAAAAAATTTGTTCTATAAAGGAAATCTTAACAAGATCTGTGATGATCTGTGCATTATGAGTGTGTGGTGATTTGTTCAACTCCAATTCTGATGTAGCTAGTATTAAAAAAAAATGTCTCTTAGTTATGTGAGAAAATATTCATCATAATGGTTGTGTTATGGTCCAATGGGTTTCAGTTTATATTGTGTTCATGAGTCAGTCTGTGTCTTGATAATCACTTTTGAGTTATGGATCTTTCAAAGTTTAATTCGAAAGTTCATTTCTTAGCAGTCGATCTTGATGGAATGATCTTACATGGGAGCTTACTTAGAGAGATGAACACTGACCGATAGGTCATAACTCAGGATTTTGCTAACATCTGTTATTCCTCCTTCTCTTTCTTTATGTTCGAGGACGAAAAGGATTTCTAGTGATGGATAATGTAATGACTCAGAAGGTCATTTTTAGGATTTTTTAAATATTCTTTTAACTATAATTAATTAATTTACTATTACTTATTTAATATAATTAATTTATTAGTTGATGATTAATGGGCCAAGTCCATGGTCTATTTAATACCCTATATTTTGCTCCATATATTAAAGTTAAGTAGAAAGAATTTAAGAAGTAATAAAATAATATCACAATTTTAACACCACAATCGACGGGCACAAAAGCACGGCATCATCATTGTTAACTTCGAAGTGAAGGGTTCCGATTAGTCTTTGAGGAAAATGTTTGAGTTATACATTCAAATTTCATAATATATTGATCATTCAAATTTGAAAATTTGCCTAGTTGTTAATCCAATTAGATTCATCAATGTGACAAGATGTTTCCTTCTTAAATAAAATTATATTATGGTTGTATATATTAATTGTTGAATTCAAGAGCATATGAAAGAAGAAGAAAATTGGGAGTGAAATGATGGAATTTTTTTAAAAGTTATTGGTCAATATAAATCAGAAAGTTCTTATATAGGTTGTCCATCTTGCTTCCTATATCATAATATATAATTTTAACCCACTTCCTTAAAGAAATTGTAATGGAATTTAACAACATAGCAACATATTGATATTCTAAGGGTAAAACTTATTGGACAATTATGGTGTTAGTTGGTGAAGGTAGGGTTTGGATATTTAATTTTAATGGGCAGTAATTTGTTAGATTTGACTTTATATATCTCTTTGTAATCACAATATGATTCAAGTTTTGATATATTGATAGATGTAATTAAATAGTGGGTGTATTGTAGTATGTTAAGATCATTATATTTATGTTATTTGGATATATTGAGACGATATCCTAGGCTCGAAATTTGGAAAAAATATTTGAAAGAGTTGACACATATTGGGTATCAAAATTACAATAACTTGGTTATAGATTCGATGTGAGTTTTTGGGTCTAGGCTATACCTTTATTGATATGAGTGTTGTTAGTTTTAAAATCTTATTGTGATTATTTATTTAAATAGATTGTATTGATTTGGAAAGTCAATCGAAAGAGGAAGGCTCAAGTTATGGAGTCATTATTCGACTACTTGAGGCAAGTGGATTTCTAGGACCTTGTTAAGTATATAAGATTCGTGAATTTCTTTCATGACCAGGAAGCACCCCCTAGATGTAACCCGCGTCGTCGTCCTTGGAGAGGATTCAAACAAGCCCTTAGCATTCGTCCCAGCATATCATATGTCAAGAATCCGGAAAATTTAAAACTTCTACATAGTGATGTATACATAAACCTCTCACATATCATATATGGAGTATACATAGAGTCCTCGCTTAGTAAAGCTTACACAGGCTCCTCGTTTAGACAACATAACCAATACATAAGATATAGTCTAATAACATCATCTCACATTAAAATCATCTAAAAAGAAATACAATATTGGACTTAGCCATTACAATTCAGTATGCCATTATAGGCTTACATCACAAGTCTCAACAGATAAAGGAATGAAATCGTGTCATAGACAATACAACTTCAAAGCTAGAATAGAAAATGGTAACATCCCCAAACATTGAGGACCTACTAACACTTGGAGAAAAAGCTCCAAGTCTTCTTGCAATTAGCCTCAAGTAATTGAACGTCCCGAACATACATTGTTTGGGAAAAGAGAAAAAATATGGGTTAGTAAGTACAACCAATTGTACTTAGTATGAAAACCTATGCAACTAAAACCATTGAAAGCATGCTTAAAAAGACATTTCTTGAAAACCATGCTAAGTCACTTTGGAAAGCCTTTATGCACAATTAAGAACATATACAAGCTAATCGACATAACATCACTTAAGACAAGTCCACATCCAACACAGACCAATATTACTATAAAGTCAAGTCAACATGGATATTATCAACATAAATTCATAGAAACATGAATAAACATCATATTAAGATCATATAGGCATGAATAACTCCAACATAATATTATAATAACAATTCATATACAAGAGTTCATAACATCACAACATACACAAGACCTACTCAGAACTCCTTACCAGGCCTGTAAGTGTAATGCTTATATGAAGCCCATAACCCCACATAATCAACTAAACCAAGTGAGAGATCATAAGCAATGTCAACATTTCATATATTTTCATATCATGCATGTTCTTCATCTTATATATCATTTATACCAATAGCATGTACATTAATGAAACAAACTTCATATAGGATCATCAACATGTAAAGTCATTATATACATTTCATTCATATCATAAGTACATCGGAACACCTCCTAGGACTTCCCTCATGGTCAACTTGTGCCATGTATAAGTACAGTGACATAGCCATACATAGACTAAGTAGAATCTACTAAGTCATCCTTTTTCAGTGTCCATTTACATTACTTCATTCATTTTACTTTTGGGAACAATTGGCTTAACCGACACAGACCATGTGAGCTAGACATGGGATCCGGTGTCATGAGACCTACACCAAAAGAAAGTGGTCTACTTGCCAAGGTAGTGCCAAAGCATCAATATAGCATTCTAGGTGTATCCCCTAGCTTGTATTCCTATGGGGTCAACGTAGTTAAAGAACTAGGAGATATACTAGTGACCCTCTTTATGAACATTGAATTAAAATCTCCATCTCATGACCACAACAGTGAACCTACCTTCCAGCATTGGAAAGGGACACATCTCATATCTAGTTCGCTCGATGTTAAGCTAAAGTCCCTTTTTGAAATGTCTTTAAGACTTCCTTAATCATCATATCTTAGTATATGCCATAGGATACTAACCTCTTGTATATTCATACAATTATCTCATTAGGCATTGCATGAGAATGTCCTTTCATTACAACCCTTCATTTGTGACATCAACACATCATAATCATATCATAGTAAGGCACACAAGTGATTCACATTAAACATTGTACCTTCATACCCTCAACATAATCTAAGAATTCACATAGTCAAGACATTTCATCACATTCATCATAAGATCACCTTCCTAATCTAATCACATATAATACTTCAATTTAATACCAATAAAAAGTATAAAACATCATCACTGAAGTAAGGATTCAAGATTATAAAGTCTTACCAATTCACCTTCATAATCCTCCTTAAAGATCTTACCATAAATATAACCAAAATTATACATCAATATACTTAATAACATCCTATAATAGTAATCTATACAAGAACTAAGTCAATTATATCATTACTACTAAAATCAACCTCAATTAATAACCTTGGGTTAGGGAAACAAGGTTCAATCAAGGTTTCTTCCATATAACTAAGTCAAGGACTAAGAAATACAATAATTAACCAATAATAAATCATAATATATCAATAATAATCAAAGGAACGAACAACAATTCAATTTGAAAGATCAATTTCGGAATCAGAAGGAAACCTATGATTTTGTCAACCTTAGAAATCAACTTCGAAGAGCCTCTTGGGGAAAGAGATACCAAGAGTGAATAGATTTCATGCCTTGCTAATTGTTAGAAAATTGTAGAATAAAACTTTAATCTTGATGCCCTATTGAAGCTTGACCTTGGTATTCAATGGTGTCTTTGGGAAAAGAGAGAGAAAGTAGAGAGAAGTTGGAGAGAATTGGAATTGTGGGGTGTTAGATATGTTTTTAAAGTATAGGTCTTATATAGTGCCTCTACTAACTTAATTAACCACCCCTTAACTCCTAATTAATTAACTAACAAACTAAATACTTATGTATTTAACTAAAAACTTAGGCAGCAAAAAACAGACCCCAAACTACGACCACGCAGACGCCCCATAGGTCCATTGACAGGCTCGTTCTGCTGGTCTTCATTTTGGTCAGAGAGAGGTGTTTGGACACTGTTTGGGCAACTGAATAAGTTTCAACCTATGATGCCATTGATGGAGCGTCGATCAATCGATGGCTCGTTGATTGGGTTCGTGGATTCACACTGTCAATTCATAGCTTTTGGATCAAATTGGAAGGGTCCTCCTCAAGGACCCTTAGGGTGGTCCTTGGAGAGTCATACGCGGACATTTCGACCCTAAAAACAGTCTTATATATGTTTAACACTTGTCTACCAAGTTTCATTAATTTACGACTCTTAAAACCCCATGAAACATGCCAAGGCACACTAACCTCCATTTCACTAGTCTACGAACGTCATGGACGTTTCTTGACATTTTGACTCTAAAAGTTCCCAATTAGTTTGAATACATTATTTTAGGCATATAAACAGTGTTTCAAGTATTATTTCATCATGTGAGGCTCTAGACCAAGTCATGGACTTTCGAAGTGTTATAATTGCCTTGTAATATGTGTTTAGGAGTAATGGTACTTGGTGATAGGTTGGCTTGTCCACATTGATTAATTCTAGTGATTAAAAATGGGTAAAAAAATGCAATGTAATTAATTGACTTGATTCATTTTGTGCGATTGTGCTCTTTATTGAACCTGTATACTAGTGATAGCCAAGGCGATTACATATCATATTGATATTTGATTGAGATGCATCGTCCCTCTTATTGAAATCATATTTTGTACATGCATTGAGATGAAATTGAGTATAAGTTTGGTACCTGAAGATCGTTCGTATTGGGCATAATGAGATGCTAGGATTATAATTTGGGCACGTAGAGATCGTCCGTGCAAAACTTGTTTGATTTGATACTTCGTTTAGATCATCTGTGTCGGTATATGGACCATGTGAGTACCCCATGGTCATGAACTCTCGATGTATTTCTGAGGAGTATCATTTATATACGTTTGAGATAGTACTTGGTATTCTGAGGTACATCATTTCATTGTGCCATATTGCATTGCATCCATGACATCCTTCATTCTTGATATTTTGTGTTTTATTAGTGGTTGAAAAGCGCTTGATATTTGATTACCTCTATTTGATTAACATAATCTTGTGTGTTGTTCATATTGTGAACGCTTTGTTTGTGGAAGTTGTGATTGATGAATATTGAGTTTGTTGTTTAGGATATTTAATTTATTAAAGTGATTTTTGTTCACTTGGGTGTTATGTAAAATCTGAATTCTTAGGTTGGGTTGGTTTTATGCAAGTTATAGTTGTGGAGGTTAAGTTAGTGTGTAAGGAGTACCCGTATTTTATTCTTGTAGCTTGTGTTTAAAAGTTTACATGCTGAGTATCATGCGTTTTGATACTCACCCCTTGCTTCAAGATTTTTGTAGGTTACTAGCCTGGACCTTTGTGATACTTTTTCTTCTTCTTGGGTGAGGCTTCTAATTGATGTTTGTGAGGTAGCTGCTTTTTTGATGTATTTGGATTTATGGTACTTTTAATGTATTTCATTTAAGAGTTGTGTGTGTCTACAACCATTTTGTATTAATAATATGTTTTTATCATGTTTGCAGGAAATAAGTTTGGACGTGAAAGTTGAGAGACACAATTGACGAAAGTGCTAAAATGGGCATCTACGAACGTGACCTACGGACCGTACGTATAGTCGCCCCGTAGTTGAGAGACATAGATGGGCAAGTAAAGTATGAAAAGAAATCAGTGAAGTATTGACCAAGTGTGCTACCACGACTACAACCAACGGATAGTAGGCCGACCTACGGGGCGTCATGTTGTCATGTCAAAATGATTCAGATAGAGGGTTCCAATACCTTATTTCTAGAAGTCTAAGTATAGAGCTACGAAGAAGGATCCACGGAGAGTAGATCAAACCACGGCCCGTACTGTTGATCCGTCGATCATGACTGAGAATTGAAGATAGTAAAGCTGAAAAATTGCCTAAGTCTTAAACCACGGAAGGGATTGTAGTTGAGTCCACGGTCCATAGGTCAGTGGCGGCATTTGCAACCGCATCCAGAAACATTATTTCCTTATTTTGTTTCCTTTATAGTTGGGACTTATTTTTCTATATATAGGGCATGTCAATCTAATTTTGGGGGATAAACCTTGTTTCTTTTGTTCTAGTTTTTGGATTTGGAGATTAATTTGCAGCTTTAGCAATTCTTATTTTCCAAAGTTCGTGCTGAAGATTTTTTCTTTGAAATTCTATTTGAGATTCTGGGTTTCTTCTATTCATTATGTAAGTTCATGAATTCTTCATCTAAAAATAAGTATTGTTATCTTGCTGTTATGGGTAACTAAATCCACAATAGAGTTATAGGAACCATGACCGATTAAAAAAGTGTGAATAGGAACTAAGCAATTCTTTTTATGTTTTTGCATGCGTTGATAATTCTTTCGTCTAGAAGTCTTTTTAATGGTGGACAATGTTAGAACATGCATTGTTGCTACTTGTTGGACCAATGAGGTAGTTAATAAGGAAAGAATTGGAAAGGATTATCAACATAGATTTAGTGTGATACTATTTAATAATCTAATGCCAATTGGTGCGAGGGTGAAAACTAAGCCATACATTGATGTGATGTTTAATATGAGGTAAAAGTAAGGGCTAGTAAATTATTCAGACGTAGACGGACAAAAGAGCATGGTAAAATTCAAGTTGTCGGACCAAGGAACTAGAGATACCGAACTTATTACTTATCATGCAATACACTAGGAAAGGATTGCTACTAATAGGATGACCGCGTTATGAGATTATGGGGAAAACATATACCCTAGTGGTTGATGCATTGAGATCACAAAATCCACCAGAATAAAGGTTGTATGACAACTATAGGGTTAACTTCAATGCTTCTAAGTCTGAAGGACCTATTTTTCTACATTATATAACTTCAGGTCATACATTAGAGGTAACGAGTAGTCTGATTCAAATGTTCACAGCGAGGGGTTTGTTCTCTGGATCGCTATCGGAATATCCACATGGGCACATGGCCAAGTTGAGAAGTGTTTGCAAAAGTTGTGTTGGTTGACTGAACTTAGACATGGATGTCATTGGCTGAGATTCTTCCCTCTATCATTGACTAGTAAAGTTGTTGTATTGATTACTGAGCTACTATACAGTTTAATTCATACATGGGATCAAGTAATCCAGGTGTTCATGGCAAAGTAGTTCTAGTGTCTAAAAAGCTGAACCATAAAGATGAACTCAATAACTTTGTAGCAGTACCTGGAGATTTTGTGAGTAGTTCATGGGACATATTCACTTTTTTCACAAGAAGTGTTCCGAACCACAGTATTGATAGTGATCACTGAAGGAGAATTTCTATAAAGTTTAAGATGATAATGTCAAGGTTGTGCTTAAGAGTATAGCAAGAGGATCATATGGTGAGTGTACATTTGAGGAGATAGTTGAGAAACTTGAGAATATTTATCGAAATAATAAAGCATAATGTACTCAAAGGTCAAACATGGGAAGAAGCCATTTTGCAGTGCAAGCGACTCCTAGTCAATCTGGCGATGATATTTGTGAGGAGTTGGCTCAAATGAGGAAAAAACTTGGGTTAGTATTGAAACATGTCAGTGAAGGTTCTCAAAAGATAAATGTGGCGAACTACTTAACTAAGAATCAACCACCGTTTGAAGATTGTTAAAATGAATAGGGTACGTATGCCGTGAACGATTATACGGAGGGTTTCGATCCAACGCCCAAGGTTTGAATTCGGATAATTAGATATAAGGTCAAGGAACCAAGTCTGGAACTATGGTAACTAAGATCAAGAGAGTCCCTATGTCTGAGATGAGAATTACAATCGCAACAAAAAAAATAACCGAAACAACTATGGCAACTAAAATGATTAGGTTGGGGCTTATGTTCCTCCTTAAAATTGGGAATTCGGCACTAGGAAAGCTGGAGGTAGTATGTCACAGATTGAGGATATGAAGTAGAATATGATGAGGAGATTTGATTCGACAGATGAAAATGTAAAGGAGATGTGCTAACGAATTTTTTGGTCTTGGTTTAAAAGTTGATGCCCATGTTGTGTTGATAAAGAAACTTGAGCAATAGATAAATTAGTTGTATACTACAGTGAATCCATGTCAGCCTGGCACACTTTCTAGAAACACCATCCAAAATTTGAAAAAAGATGGGCATTGTATTGCAATCACTACTCGAGGAGGTAAGCAGAACATTGATCCACCTAAGTCATCTGAGGTTGAAAAGTTGATCATAGTAAAGATGATTATGCGATAGAGGTTACTAGAGAGTCTGAAAATGCAACAGAGAAAAAGAAGAAATAACCCAGAAAGTTTTTCCAATGTCTAGACCTCCACCTCCCTTCCCACAGAGATTAGTGAAGAAGACTAAAGAAGGAATAACCCGCATACTTATTAGTATGTTAAAGAAGCTTTCCATAAATGTGCCATTGATTGAACTTTTGAGAAAATTCCTGGGTATACGAAGTTTATAAATGATTTGGTAACTATGAAGCAGTCCACCAGTTTTGAAGATGATGATAGGTTGCAAGATTGTAGCGTTATTGCTACTTGGTCCCTCGTAAATAAGAAGGAGGATCCTGGTTCTTTCATTATTCCTTGTACCATCGGGTTGTTGCACTTTTCTAAGGTTATTTATTATCTGGGTGCAAGCATTAATTTAATGCCATTGTCTATTTACAAGAGGTTGTTCTTGGGAGATTGAAAGCCAACTACGATGCGATTGGTTATGGTCGATAGAACCGTAAAGAAGCCCATTGGTGTGCTTCAGGATGTACTTGTGAAAGTTGAGTCTTTTATCTTTCCGGCAGATTTTGTGATATTCGACTGTGAGGTTGATTTTGAGGTCCCCATTATCCTTGGAAGACCATTAGTTACCACTGGGAACACCGAAGTTTATGTGGAGAAAGAGAAGATGAAGTTTCACGTGAATAATGAAGAAGTAACTTTCAACATCTGTAGATCCATGAAGCATAGAACTGAACTCAAGTCGATATCCGTGGTGAATCATATTGGAGAGAGTGGTTTAAAGTGTTTATTAAAGAGAGACCGGGTATTGATTCATTAACAGTGGTAATGATAAATTTTGATAGTAATGGTATTGAAGACTATGCTGAATTGGTCGTTACACTTGATAGGTTTGGATTTCGTTCAAAGCCTAAGAGATTGGATCTAGACATGAAGAATCGGGACTCTTCTCCCGTAAGACCGTCTGTTGAGGAGGCTCCAACATTGGAGATTAAATATCTACCAACACATTTGAGGTATATATTATTAGGGAGAAATAGAACTTTATCGGTCATCATTGCAACAAATTTGACTGGAACACATGTTGAGGCATTGGTTTCTGTGTTGAATAGGTACAAGGGGACGATTGAGTGGACTACTTCGTACATTATTAGGATTATTCCCGGTATATTTTCTCATAACATCGAACTCATGTCAGATCACAAGCCTAGTATTGAGCACTAAAGGAGATTGAATCCGCCAATGAAAGAGGTAGTCAAAAAGGAGATTATCAAGTGGTTTTATGCTCAAGTTATTTATCCCATTACAAATAGTAGTAGGGTATGTCATGTTCAGTGTGTGCCCAAGAAAGGTGGGATTCTATGGTACCTAATGAGAGAAACGAACTTGTTTCGATGAATCCCGTGATCGGATGGAGAGTAAGCATGGACTACCGGAAACTAAATGTTTGATTGAAAAGGACCATTCTCCTATTCCTTTCATGGATCAGATCTTGGACCGACTTGCGGGAAAGGGTTGATATTGTTTTCTTGACGTATATTCGGGCTACAATCGTGTTCATATAGCTCCAAAGGACCAAGAGGAGAAAACCTTTACTTGCCTTTATGTTACTTTCGCCTTCAAACGAATGCCAATTGGGTTGTGTAATGCTCCATCAACCTTTTAGCGTTGTATGATGTTGATATTCTCTAATATGGTAGAGGACACTATTGAAGTATTTATGGATGATTTCTCCATTGTAGGTGACTCTTTTGATCTTTACTTGATCAACTTGGTAAAGAACATAAATGGTGTGAAGAGTGCAACCTTTTACTCAATCGGGATAAATCCCACTTTATGGAAAAAGAGGGGATCGTTCTTCATTATCGGATTTCTGAAAAAGGTACTGAGGTTGATAAAGAGATAGTAGAGGTAATAGAGATTCTTCAAACACGTATCTATGTTAAAGGTCTTAAGATTTTTCTTGGGAATTCAGGTTTATATAAGAGATTGTCAAGGATTTCTCAAAAATTGCACACCCATTGTGAACATTGCTTGATAAGGAGTGTAAGTTTGTTTTTGATGATTCTTGTCTGAGAGAATTTGGAGAAGCTAGTGTCTGCACTTATCATTATTTCACTTGATTAGGGGAAACCATTTGAGGTAATGTGCCGATGCAAGTGAAGTGGCGCTTGGTGTGGTATTAGGACAGAGGTGAGATAAAATTCCTCATCCTATTTACTATGCCAGCAAAACTCTCAATGATAAAAACCAATAGATGAATAAAATATAAAGTATTATTTATAGAATCATTAATTTGATTTAAGATCATTTTGTTAACAATCACTATTTTCTTATGTATTTTTGTATAGCAAGTAAGAAATGTATCTTGTCACATAAAAAAATTGTATAGAACAATATATAGCCAATAAAGAAGGAAGATGAATATATATTCGTGCCATATTACTCTAATGTTCCATAATATATGGTTATGCTATCACATTATAAGTAGAAGTGAAAATCTATTTTGAAATAATGAATTTAGCATCAAAACTAATAAATCAATGGACTACGTTGACACCCATTCGTTTAGCAAAATTATGAAGAAACTCCTTCGTTTGAGGGAAAAGAAAAAAGAAGAAATATCTTATCCAAATCATATGTTTTTTCATATATATTTAATATTATTGTCTCTCTCATAACTTTCATCATTGTTAACTCATAAAAATGGTAAGAAAAATAAGAATGTGAATTGATAAATGATTTGCTACAATTTTTTCACCAACTCTATGTTATAAGGTGGCTCGAATTTTGTTGAATTTAAAGTTAATCAAATTTTGAAAATAATACTTGAAATTTTAAATTAAAAGAAGAGTAGAGAACTTAAAAAATTTGTAGTTTAAAAGTGCAAGGACACCCCTATATTTATAGCTACCAACTAGTAGTATGAATAAGTGTTAATTGTGTCGTATCCAAAAAAGTCACAACGTTTCAAGAAAGCCACTGCTTATTGGAAAAGACACAACACATCATAAAAGACGCAACCCTCAAGAAAATCACAACCGTTTGAAAAAATCATTAACCTTCAAAAAAGTCACAACTCATTGAAAAAGTCAGAACCCGTCAAAAAAGTCACAATTCATTAAAAAATTTACAATCCTTTAAATTGAAAATCTATCTACTTTCAATACAATTCAATTAAATAAATAAATAAAATAAATTGAGTGTTTTTAATTTGGGATACTATAGTAATTCAACATTCAAGTTTGGGAGTTCATGAACATAGCCAAACTTATAATCCATGCGTAGTAAGTTGAGGAAGATAATCTCAAAGACATGGAATAGTTTGGTAGTAAGAGGGCTAAGAAATCAAAGCAGGAGTCCGACCACAAGAAGACCATAAAGGTGAACTGTTCAACTTTTCAGAAAAGGTCACCTTCACCTGCTACATCATCATCTAGTGCACCTGCACCATGAATAGAGGTGATCTTAGGAACTACTCCCAAAACTTCAGAGGCTGACCTACTCAATCTTAGGGTAGTGTGGTACAAGGGGATAATTTTACCAATACATGTGCTAAGTGTGGTAGAAACTACCTAGGAGAGTTTTGTGATGGATCCAGTGATAGAAACAAGTTGCGTCAGATGGTTCACTTCATGAGAGAGTTTCCTATGAACAAGAAGGGTAATGGGGGCACTAGAGCCCAATTTTTTTCAGTAGCTCCGACAAAAAGAGTTGCTTTGAGGGAGCTACTTCAGGGGAAGGCTTAAGAGCAAATAGTTTGTGTGCTATAACCAGTCGCCAAGAGAAAGAGAATTCACCAAATGTTTTCACTGTTATGATCAAATTCCTTACTCTTGATGTTTATGCATTACTTAATTCGAGTGCGAGTCAATATTTTGTGACTCCTTATGTAGCTATGAGGTTTGATATTCTTACCGAATGACTTCTTGATACCTTCAATAATTCCTCACATGTTGGTTAATCAATTCAAGAAGAGAGAGTTTATTGTGATTTTACGATATCCTTCAACCAATAGAACACCATGGATAACATAGTTGAGTTATAGATGGTATACTTTGATGTTATTCTAGGTATGGTGTGGCTTCATGCTTGTTATGCCTCAGATTATTGTAGAATTTGTGTAGTCAAGTTTCAATTTTCCAATTAGTGCGCTTTTGAGTGGAGGAGTAGTTCACTAGTGCCTAAGGGTCATCTTATTTCATACCTTAAGGAAAGAAAGTTAGTATGAGTTAATGAATCAAGTGTTGAGAAACCTTTTATTCAATCAGTTCCAGTTGGGAGTAAGTTTCTGTAGGTTTTTGTAAACGATCTTCGTGGAGTCCCTTCTAAAAGAGAAATAGACTTCACCATAGATATTCTGCCTGATACTCAAGCTATCTCTATTCCGCCATATAGACCAGCTATGTTAAAAGAGAGAAAGGAGAAGTTGAGAGATCTTAGAGACAAGGGTTTCATTCGACCTAGTTTCTCACCTTGGAGCACTTCGATTTTATTTTGTGAGGAAGAAAGATGGTTCCCTTAGAATGTGTATTGATTAAAGCCAGTTGAACAAGGTCACCATAAATAATAAGTATCCCCTAACGTGAATTGATGATAATTTCTATCAACTTTAGGTTCCACTTGATTAAATAAGATAGACCTTAGATCTAGCTATCATCAGTTGAGAGTAAAAGAAATTGACATCCCAAAGTCAACTTCAAGGACCTGTTATGGTCATTATGAGTTTCTTGTCATGTATTTTGGTTTGAGTAATGCTTCTATACTCTTCAAGGATCTTATGAAAATAGTGTTTAAGCCGTATCTCAATATGTTTGTTATTGTATTCCTTGATGACATATTGATTTATTCTAGGAATGAGGAGGATCATGACAGTCATCTTAAAGGAGTTCTCCAACTCTCAAAGATAAAAAGTTGTATGCAAAATTTTGTAAGTATGAGTTTGGCTTGAGTTTGTGGTGTTTTTAGGCCACACCATGTCTGGTGAAATCATTTGAGTTGATACTCAACAGATTGAAGTTGTACGGAACTGACCCATACCTATGTCTCTAACTAACATAAGGAGTTTCTTGGGGTTGGCTGATTACAATAGGAGGTTTGTTGAGGGATTTTTTTCTATTTCATCCCAATTGACTAAATTGACTCATAAAATGGCTAAGTTTCTCATTTTGGATCTTGTGAGAAAAACTTTGAGGAATTGAAAACTCGGTGAACACTACTCCAGTGTTTACACTACTAGAGGGTACAAAAGGCTTTGGTGTTTATTGCGATGCATCTTGAGTTAGACTTTGTTTTGTGTTGATGCAAAATGGTAAGGTTACAGACTATGCCTCCAAACATCTTAAGATTCATGAGAAGAATCACGTGACTCCTTATCTCGAGTTGGCAGCGATGTTGTTCTCTTTGAAAATATGGTGTCACTATCTATATAGTGTTCATGTGAATGTATTCAATGATACAAGAGTCTTTAGTACGTTTTTAGTTAGAAGGATCTTTCTCAGGCAAAGGAGGTGGTTAATTTTCTCAAGGACTATGACATGAGCTAACTATATCACTCGCTAAGGATAATGTCGTTGCTTATGCTTTGAGCAGGTTTTCTATGGGAAGTACTGACCATATTGAGGAAGGCAAGAAGGAAATAACTAAGGAAGTTCATAGACTTTCGCTTTTGGGAGTCCGTCAATTGGATTCCAACAATGGTGGAGTTGTGGTGGTGAATTGGGCTGAATCATCACTAGTGTTTGAGATAAAGGATATACAAAATAAAACCTTTGAATGTTCATAAGCAAAAGTGATGACTTTTTAACAAGGAGGGATATATTGTATTAAGATATCAAGGTGGATTGCATGTACCAAAGGTGGATGAGCTTCCAAGAGAGGATTTTGGAAGAGGCTCATAGTTCTAGATACTCTATCCATCCAGTTCCACTGAGATGTACCAAAATCTGAGAGAAGTCTATTGGTGGAGTAGTATGAAGAGGTGCATTGTAGAGTTTGTTTCTAAATGCCTAAATTGCGAACAAGTAAAGGTAGAGCATCAAAGGCCCATTAGTGTGGATTAGAACATATTTCTTCTAGTATGGAAGTGGAAGATGATTAATATGGATTTCATTATTGGCTTGCCGCGTTCTCGCATGCAACATAATTTGATTTGGGTGATTGTAAATCGGATGACTAAATAAGCCAATTTCTTGTGGATCAAGACTACAGATTCAGCTAAAGATTATGCCAGACTATATATTCAAGGTATAGTTCCACTTAGTGGAGTCCTTGTGTCTGTTATCTCAGATAAAGGTGTATAATTCACCTCATTTTTGGTAGTCTTTTTTCATAAAGGTTTGTGTTCAAAGGTGAAACTTAGTAATGCTTTCCATCCTTAGACATATGGTTAAGCATGAGAACAATTCGAACTATAGAGGATATTTTGAGGGCATGTGTCATAGATTTCAAAGGTAATTGGGATGACCAGTTGCTTCTCATAGAGTTTGCTTACAATAATAACTACCAGTCTAGTATCTAGATGGCTCCTTGTGAGGCTATTTATGAGTGAAGATGTAGATCTCCCATTGGTTTGTTTGAGGTTGGTGAATCGTAGTTTATAGGTCAATATTTTGTTCATGAAGCCCTACAGAAGGTCAAAAATATTTTGGAGAGGCTAAAAACAGCACAAAGTCGTCAAAAATCCTATACATATGTAAGAGAAAAGACTTATAATTTTAGGTTGATGGTTGGTTTTACTTAAAGGTTAAACCCATGAAGGGTGTTAAGATATTTGGTAGAAAATAGATGCTCACTACCTCGTACATTAGTATTTACAGGATATCCAAGAGAGTTGGAAATATAGCTTATTAGTTGGAGGTACCTTCAGATTTAGCAGTAGTTCATCCGGTGTTCCATGTACCCAAGCTAAAGAAGTGTTTAGGAGATCCTTCACTCATACTACCTAATTAAAGTATTAGTATCTAGGACATCCTATCTTATGAGGAAGTGCCCGTTTAGATTCCGGATTATCAGGATGACACATTTAGGACCTGGATCATGCATCAACCAAGGTCTTATAGAGAAATCAGTTTTTTAATGAAGCTACTTGGGAAGCCGATGAGGATATGAAGAAAGGATACCCACATATCTTTCCTTCAAGAGAAATTCCCAACAAAAGTACTAACTCTTCGTAAAGTTCTCTTTGATTTCACATGTTGAATTATGTTAATTTGCATGTTGTGGGATTGAGTAGTGATTTTTAGATGCTACCCGCCCATGTTATTCTTAGTATGATCTCATTAGACAATGAATGTTCGCAAGGACGAGATATTGTAACACCTCAGACTATGATCAATTTTAAATTTTGGGTCAACTTCAAACGACTATATATTTTTTTCAGATAAAAAGTTAGGTGACCCATAAGGTATCAAATAGGAAGTCTTTGAGTCCTCTTTTTAATACCACAAAGATTGTTAATTCTGAGCTCGAAGTAAAAAGTTCAGGCCATTTCAGGGAAGTCTGTATAGTTAAGGGTATTCCATCATTTAAGGAAAGAGTATTTTGTCTTTTCCTTACCCCACTGGGTCTAAAAAAGATTTTACTCACCCCAATTGAGGTTCTAATATGATTAATACCACTTTTCCACATTCCTAAATGCTTAGGTTTTAGGAGATGGGTTTCAACAAGAGGAAAAAGAGGGTTTCCAAGCGTGCATCCAAGAGTTGAGGAATTTCTCCAAAAAAAGTGTTCTTTCAAGGTATATAAGCTTATGATAGTGATGGACTTTTTCTTCCTCATTTCAATCATGTAATCCTTCCATTAGTTTTTCGTGATTTTGTTTATGTAAAGATTGTTGAGTAGTTCTTGAGTTCTGCCCCTTTCTTTAACAACAGAAGATTTTGAGTTCTTGAGGTGAAGGTCTTGTGAATAAGTTGTGTTTCTTTATAGATTTTGATTAGCATTTTGATAATTTCGTGTTGGGTTTGTGAATCAAAAGTAGTTTGAAAGCAACCAATCTATTCTAGGCGAGTTAGGATCCAAAATTTAGACGGAAAAATTCACCAGAATTCTGGGAATAGGGTGGGGTTGGGCACCCTAAGCATTGTCCAGTAGTTTTTGGGGTTGGCGCCCCGCTCCACTTAGTGTGCCAGGGTTGCAAATTCCTTTTCGTTTCCCGTCCTTCATTTTTTATGTGTTCTTTCAAATTGTGTTTATGGTATCTTCTTAATATGAATGCTTAAAGTCTTCATTAATTAAAGGAAGATCCTACATGTCATAATCACATGTGTTAATTCACATTTCAAATTGAAGTAAAGTTAAGAGCAAAGTTCAAGAAGTCCTTTTGAGTCAAATTTGGGAACTCTTTTGCCATTAACTACAGTTTTGAAGTAAATCATGTGTAAATGTGTATGAGAATGAAAAGAGTTGAATTTAATGTTTCTAAATGAGTATACGAGAACAAAGTATTTCCAAGTGTAACACTTTTACATTTTCAAAGATAGAAACAACAATTTCTAAATGAGTTATGACTTTAAAGATATTTTTAGAGTATTACCTTTTTTAAGAGGATCTTTTGACTAATTACCTCAAATTAGGAAAGGGTTATGTTTAACACATTTGAGCATGCGTTATATATTATTGGGAGTAGTATTTAAAACTGATACATTTATCAGTTCAAAGAAATCAAAATTATCATAAACTATGACTGCCAACATGGGGAAATGATTATACTTTTTAAATGATTCCTTATTGATTTTAAGCATAACGTAGTAGATACACATAGTTGTTGAGGTATTCTTTACCCCGACAAAGTATAGGACAGTTCTGGTAGCATGGGTGAGACATTGTATCATCACCTATCTCATGTTGATGTTTATCGGTCAGAGAATCTCCCAAATAAGTGGAAAGAGATTGTATTTTTTTTACTTTTTTAGTTTATATCTATTATTTTAAAAGCTTTAAACCTTGTATCTCTTATTGTTGCTTTCATATTAATTTGAGTTGAGGTGAGTATTTCTATCGTCCTTGTCAGTTAGTTAACTATTGTTTTTCATTTCCCCCTTGCATACTTGTACAATTAGATCAAAAGAATTCAGGGTCATCAACTAGCTCTCCTTTGATACCATTCGCACTCTAGTTAGCTTTGGCGAACCTCTTTTATTTGGGGGGGTTCAACATTCATGTTTCAGCTTTGTTAAGATATCGTGGATCTTGTCTCGATATCTATCGTAGTATTTAGAAGTTTCAAAGTCAGTAGTAGTTGAGGAGTCTTTCAGTATTTTCCTTGTGATGTTTTGAGACTTTGAGTTTCTTTATTATGTTATTTTGAGTATTTCTTGACATACTTTGAGTTAGGTTGTTAAGACCTTATGAGTTCAATCTTGAAATTGAAATTGTTATTTTGTTGAGTATCTCTTCCGCTGAGTAGTGAACCGGGTCAAAAATTTGCTTGGGGACCAGCGATGGTTCATGAGTGTTGACCACATACATGGTGTAGCATCGGGCCGTGACATATTTCTTATTTTTGGAGGTAAGTCATTTTCCTTAAATTTGAGGAAAATAATTCAATTTGGAAATTATTTTTTTAAATATTTATTCCAACCAAGACGGATAAAATTAGAAAATATATTTAGAAAACGTTTTCATTCATATCAAACACATCCTTAATGTTAAATGTGAATTGTTTAAAATCAAAATTTTCATCAAGTACAAATAAATTAGGGCGTATTAATATTGTGTGTCTGACCTACAAATTTAATTATGCACATTTGAAAGGAAATGTAATTATTTTTAACAAAATAAATGCAGATGACTATCTTATATTTACATTGTATTAGAAGTATTGAATTTAAATAAATAAAATAAGAAATTTAAAATGATTTTTTGACATATTTATCTAATAAAAGATACTCCCTCCGTATCAATTTATGTGACATCTTTCGGATTTCGAGATTCAAACAAGTCTATGTTTGACCGCGAATTTTTCATATATATTTTAAATATTTTTAATTGTCAATTATAGTTACTTATAATACTTTTACTTAGTTTACATATATATAATTTCATTTTTAAAAAATTGAAAATATTATGCACAAATGCTCGGTTAAACTTAAATTGTTTTGACTCTGAAAAAATAAAAAGTGCAAGATAAATTGGGATGAGGGAGTATTTAACAATTATAACATCAAATTAATTATTTTAATTATTTCTAAATTTTATGTTTTCTTTATTTAGATATTTAGTTTTTCCACTTCTTTTTGTTTTATATAATATGTTATACATTATATTAATTAAGTTTAAATATGTTGTGTTGTTAAGTTATATTAATTTTCACAATTTTTAAATGAAAAAAAGGGAATAAAAGACAAATATAGTGAAAATATGTATAAAAGACAGTATTAGACACCATCTGTTTAGGTTTTATCGACACAATATGGAGTAATTAGAAATATAGTCTAAAACTATTTCAGAAACAGCTGGCGAAATTCCCTCGACCTTTCCATTCTTTTTTCATAGGGTTAAATTCCCTCTCCCTAACTCTCAAAATCTTAGGGCTAACTGAATCATTCTCTCTTTTCATCATCTTCCATATCGACTAAGCTGTCGCATTACTTGAAAAGGTTAGTACTTTGGAGTTCTCTTTTTTGACTTCTCATAAAGTTCGTACCCAATTTTTTTGCGATGTGTTATAGCTGGTGTAGGATTTTAGAAACCAGATTTTACGCCTTTAGAAACCAGAAATGACTTTTAGCAACAAAAACCTCAACTATTTAAATTGCAAAATTTCAGCTTCCAACTTCAAAATGTGGTTTCTTGAGCTTCGGATCTCTGATTGAGGAAATTCAAATTGTTGGGGATCCTTGTTTGTTGTTGCTATATGTTAGAGTGTTAGGGAAGTGTTGGAGGCTCTCTGTTTGCGGTATATTTCGCTCGAAGGGTCTGCCATCTCTCTTTTCTTTTCTTCAGTTGGTGTTTTATTTGTACGTGGTCGTTCAGGCTATTCTATGCATAGAATATAGCCTCACTATGGTGTACAAGCTCCATACGACATTTAGACCCTTTTGACAGAGTCAATTTTTGGATTTCCAGAGTGTGTCCCACAATCCCATTTTTACTTAATTTTGGGTCTGTTTTCACTTGTTTAGATTTTAACGTCTAAACAAACATAATGACATTGTAATTGATAATTTGATAGAGTGGTGGTGTTGGGAGGAGTTTCAGAAATGGATAGATAGTGCGTGGTGGATTTGGAGCACTCGTGATTGGTTTTGAGGTAGGCTTCCATCTATTTTCTTGATTGAGCTTCTCAAATAATGCCTAGTATATATTTTATGTAATTTTGGATTGTAATTTCTGTGTCTTTGGCTTTCGTCTTGTTATTCAATCTTCTCTTGATTCGGTATGAACCTTGGCATTAGTGTAGGTGTTGGGAATGTTGGTTTCCCTTGTTTCCACCCTTGTGGAGTTTTTTTGTTGTGATGTCGATAATTGTTTAATAGGTGGCTATACCAGCTTTTCCATAATTGTGTTTTGTGTGTTATAGAGCCTATTTGTCTTAGTTGTGTGTCTTCCCTTTTGAGTACTAGTTTGGGAGATTTCTAGTTTTTAGAGTTATGTGTTGGGTAGTTGGCGTTCTTTAGTGTGGTAGTCTATTTTTGTTGCTTTCTCCCTTCCCCTTAGTCTTTTCTCGATTATGGAATTGTATTTTTTCTCATTTGGATCCTTTTAGATTCTTCTGCTTCTTGTGGTATTGGGGTTTGGTTATGGATAGATGGATGTTGGAGGTGTGATCCCTTGTTGCATCTGGATTAGGTGTTATGTTGGTTGTTAATTGTTGTGTTAATATCTCTCAAGGCTAGTGTATTATATAGAGTCTAAATGGTGGTGTTCACTGGAGGTTTCCCTTCTTAGTTCTGCTGGGAAATTGAAATTTTCTATGAAGATTCATATTCATGATGGGGTCAAGGATACTCATGGAATCTATGAGTTGGTTATAGTTCAGGATGCGTGGTTTGCTTTGTCATGCTTAGTGGCTTGCGGAGTTCATTATTAAAGGTTGTTATCCTAAAGCCAATTCTGACCAGTTGACTATGTCAATATGCTACATGTTGACTTGGTTTCCCTCATGCCAGGTGGTTGGTATAGATCCGAGGTAGCAGAGTAGCTTTCGGACTCGTGGTGTCGATTTTTTCAAAAGCTCCTTTGCTTGAAGTAGGTCCTTGGAGATGGGCTCCATGCAAACGTGTCTTTCGATTGATAGGGGTCCTCTGAATTAGCTCTTAGAAGAAAAATCCTCAAGAATATGATTTGAAGAATAAAAATAGAGTGAACTTATGAAATTCCAGATGTGTATTAATCTATAGAGGGTTTGAATTTATACAAGGAAAAAACATAACCGTTTCCTATATAGTAGCCACTTGTAAAGTGGATATTAAAATAAGAACATGTGTTGCTACCTACCATAAAAGGGGCCACTAACAACCATATATGGTGCCACTAACTTCAGAAAGTGGAGAAACAAAAGTTAACTAAGTCTAGCTAAAAATTTGGAAGAACTGAACTGAAATATGTAAAAATATAGTAAAAATAATAAGATGGAAAATGATTGTCTAACACTCCTCCTTGGCATTTTTGTGGAAAACACCAATTCTTTGCCTCATTTATTCAAACCTTTCCTTTGGAAATGACTTAGTGAAAATGTGAGTTCGCTGGTTCTCAGATGAACAATAAATAAGCAACACTTCATTAGATTGGTGGACTTCTCTAATAAAATTAAAGTTAATTTTCATATGCTTAGTTCGACCATGAAACACTGGATTTTTTTAGATTGAATCTGAAGATTTGTTGCCACACATGATCTTGGTATCTTCTGTTTGTTTGTGTACTATGTTTTTTATCATCTTCCTTAGCTTGATAGCTTGATTCATAGCAAATGCAACAACTATGTATTCAGCTTGTACTGTTGATTGAGCTGTAGTTTCTTTTTTGCAAGAGCTCCAACTAAAACAGCTTGTCCCCAAACAGAAAATATATCCATAGGTGTTTCTGGAATCATTAATTTGCCACCCCAATCACTATCAGGGTACCCAATTACGTTCACAGTTACTCTAGCAGATGTTGAGAAAAAATTCTAAACTTGCTAGTTCCTTTTAGTATACCTTGAAACTCTTTAAGCTGCTGTGAAGTGTGTGTCTCTAGGAGAATGCATGAACCTAGAGAGAAAACTAACAAAAACTACAATGTCAGGACTTCTTGTGGTTCGATATAAAAGACTGTCAATTAATCTTTTAATACATACTATCATCCCCTTTTTTGAAATCGTCATCCTTGCCAAGCTTTACACCAGTAGATACTAGAGTAGTCACAAGTTTGCAATCTTGCATTTTGAACGTGTTTAGAATATCCAAAATGTATTTCTGCTGGCATATGAAAATGTAATCTCTGGAGTGCAACACTTCCATGACAAGTAAGTACTTCATGACTCCAAGATCATCCATTTCAAAGATTTTCTCCATTTCATCCTTGAACCATTGAATTAGTTCAATTTTTCTTCAAGCCACAAACATGTCATAATAAATTGAAACAATAAACGACTCACCTGTAGTGACTTGCACATACAAAGTAGCTTCACTTTGACTTCTACTAATTTCAAGTTCTAGGAGATGATTGTTCATCCTCTCATACCATGACCTTGGGGTTTGTTTTTGGCCATACGAGGCCTTCAATAAAAGATAAACTTGATCCTCTTTTCCAGGAGTTGATTAACCATTAGGTTTCTCTACATAGATTTCTTCAGCAAAAAAACCATTAAAGAAAGCCTATTGAACATCAAGTTGATGAATCTTCTAGGAACTATGAGATGCAAATGCAAGAATAAGGTTGATTGTGTCATACCTTGGTACAAGAGCATTTCGTTCCTAGTAATCCACACCATATTGTTATGTGTATCCCTTCAACACCAGTCTAGCCTTAGGTTTGAAAATTGTTCCATTAGGATTGAGTTTTGTCTTGAAAATCCATTTTACAACATTTGCCTTGCGATTTCTAGGTTTGTTGACAAGCTCCTAGGTTCGTCTCTTCTCTATCATGTCTAGTTCTTCTTGCATAGCTCTCCTCCATTCCTGAGAGTCTTGTTCTTCAGCATAGATTGTTTGTTAAGAGGTAATTAATTTACACCGTTGATAGACATCTTTTATGAATCGAGTTTCCCTCACTGTTACATCATCCACTAGTTCATCTTCTGAAAGTTGTGGCTGCTCTTTTAAAAATAAATAAAAATAAGAGATCTTCTAATTTTTCCAATCCCAACAAGTTGTTTTGTCAAACTTCACTTCTCGGTTGAGAATTAGTTTTTCTAACTTCAAACAAAAACTCCTATAACCTTCGGATGAACTATAGCCCACAAACCTGCCTTTATGATACTTGTTGTCAAGATTACTCCTCTTTGTTTCTAGAACTCGATAATAACATATACACCCAAAGATTCTGAGATGGTGTACTGATGGTTTTTTCCCACATAAGTTTCATATGGATTCATGTCCTGCAAGGCCTTAGTAGGCAATTTGTTCAAGAAATATACAGAGGTATTGATTGCCTCCGCCAAAAATTAATTTACGATCATTCTTTAAGCAAAAGACATTTGGCCATCTCCATTACTGTCATGTTCTTCCTTTCAGACACGCCATTTTGTCGAGGAGTGCATGGTAATGTCAATTGGCTTTTAATAAATGTGCTATTACAAAACTCCAAAAATTGAGAAGATGTATATTCTCCTCCATTGTGAGACCTTAAAGCCTTAATACTAAGATTACATTAATTTTCTACTAAACCTTTAAATTGTTTTAAAACATCAGAGACATCACTCTTCAGTCTTATGAAATAAACCCAGCACATTCTGTTGTAGTCATCAATAAAGAGGAGAAAATATTCATTACCACTCAGTGCATCTGTTTTCATTGGGTCGCAAACATCCGTATGAATGAGCTGAAGTTTCTGGTTAGGTCTCCATACTTGATTTGCTTGAAATGTTAATTTTGTTTTTGTCCCTGCTGAAAGGTTTCACAAACTTGACCATTAGAAAGAAATTCAGACATATTTTTCACTAGTTCCTTCTTTTTCAACTCTATGATGCTTCTTAGATTAAAGTGACCGAACCTTTTATGCCATAGGTTTGTACATGTTTTTGAAGTGATAGTGTAGGCCTGCTCAGCTATTTTCTCCTAATTAACTGGTATTATTATGTTGTTTATCTTGAGATAAAATAACTATACTTAAGAAGGGTTAGAAACAACATATTCATGATTCTTAAAATCCAGAGAATAATTATTTTGAAGCAGTTGTCCAACACTCAACAAATTTTGACTCATATCTGGTGTGTCCAACACATCGGGAATAGTTTTGATACCAAATATTGTTGAGATACACACTGTACCTCGACCTTTGACTTTTACTGCCTCATCGTTTCCCACTTTTACTTTAGATTTGTAAGTATCACCGAGGAATGTGAACAGCTCAATATCATTGCACAAGTGATGTGTGCTGCCACTGTTAAGAAGCCATGAATTAGAGGATTCATTGATTGAAAAATATGAAACTACAAAGAGTTTCTCCTCATGTGCATTTGCAGCTTCTGCAACTTGTTCTTGCAAAGAACCAGAGGATGAGTCCTTTGCTCTTGATTTTCAGTCCTTGGATATGTGTCCCTTCTGCTTAAAGTTGCTTCATACAGAATCGACTCTCCACCAATAGTACTTCTCTAGATGTGTATTTCTTTTACAATGTTTGTACGAAGGGAACTTCTGCTTCACATCTCCACTATTTTTTCCTCCATGCTGCTTGTCCTTATTCTTTTGGTTGAATTGTTGCTTTATTTTTTGCTTTTGTACAACTTTCTGTGAAATTTTCCCGTCTCATAGTCCTCTTTTGCTCTTGTGCTTAAAGAACACTCATTAGTTCACCTAATGAAAGTTTTCCCAAGTCCTTCGATTCTTCAAGAGAGTTGCAAGAAATTTCTACATAATTCATTTGTATGTAAATTCTTTACCTAAAAAGTCTAATGTTGTTAACAATTAAGGAGATTCGATCAGCCTACTTACTGATAGTCTCATCCTCCTGCATATTCATGGACTAAACTCTCTTTTTAGGTTCAACACTTGCATTTGACGTGTTCTATCACTGCCTTGATATTCTTCTTTTAACCTATCCCAAGCCTCTTTTATAGTTTTGCAAGCCATGATTCTATAAAACACAAAATCTTCCACAACATTCTGCATAGGCGACTTGGCTCTAGATTTGTTGGCCTTCACTTCGCTGTTGGATTTGATCTAAGCCAAGGTAGGATTCTCTGGTAGAGAATCATGTGGTTTATCTTCCGTCACAATTTTCCAAAGTTCATAGGCTTTTTAAAAAGCATGAATCTTCACAAACCAAATTTGGTAATTTTCATGGGTGAAAGTGAATTGTGCATTTAAAGGTAGGTTGTTGGATGCCATTTGTGTTGTAGGTTAATATTTTTTTGGTCATGTAAGATCAACTAGAGGATCTGATACAACTGTTAGAATATAAATACTCATGAAACTGATTTGAAGAAAAAAAATAGAATAAACTTATAAAATTTCAGCTATGTATTAATCAGCAGACAGTCTCAATTTATACAATGAAAAAACATAATTTCTATCTAGTCGCCATGTGCCACTAACTAGCATAAAGTGGGCCACTAACTGCCATAAATGGGGCCACTAACTTCAGAAAGTTGAACAGCAAAAGTTGACTAAGTCTAGCTAGAAAATATTAAACACTAAACTGAAATAAGTAAAAAACAGTAAAAATAATAAGATGGAAAAAATGTCAATTGTCTAACATTAGAGTGGTTAGCTTCAGAAGGTTGTGTTTCAGCTCAATTTTTGGTCTTTGAGCCAAAAATGGACTTTATGGCACCTCTTAAGTTGACATACATGGAACGTATGATGAATTAGCACATTTGCAAGCATTAAGAGCCTATAGACCATAGTACCAATCTCAGCATCAATAGGTTAAGGCCCAAAATATGTGGTTTCAAGTTTTATTAAAGGGCCGAACAACTACATAAACTTGTTTGTAATATCATAGTTCCATGCATACCTATTCTCCAATAGTGAAAGCCTTGTACGAGATATGTTAATTTCTAGATCCCTCATTCATTGTTATGCCCTCTCTATATGAAACTTGATTAGTTGTGTGAATGCCTCTCTGGTAGCCATAGACCTTCCACCATGTCAAGAGAGGACTCACCAACCAAATAAGGAAGGTGTAAAGGATGGCTTTTGACCACACAGCACCCTTTAAGGAGTACTGTTAATGGAGTGTGATATGTAGTGTTATACGCCGACAACTTCTTAAGACAATCTGAACAAAAGCACCACAAGTAAGTCTCCAATGTTCTACTAAATACCTCTGTTTGATCATCAATTTGGGGAGGGTAAGCATTAGATCTTTGAATTTTTACCCTTTGTAGAGTAAATAGTTTCTACCATAATGAACTCATGAAAAAAGGAGGATATCTATCAATTGTAATAGTTACTGGCATGCCATGAAACTTAAATAGATTGTCAAAGAAGCTTTGCGTAATAGCCTTGGCAGGGTAAGGATTTTATAGATTGATGAATTGACAAAACATACAAAGTCTATCTACGACCACCAGACCAACTTCCTTTCCTTTAGACTTTTAAGTCCTTCAATAAAAAATCAAAGAATATATTTTATCACAACCGGATAGCACACCCAAGATGTGACCAGCATCGTCGTCCTCTCAGAGGACTCAAATAATCCCTTAACATTCATCATAACATGTCATTAGTTAAAATTGTGGAAAATTAAAAACATTTAATACTATGTGAAGTATATTTAGACTTCATACACAACAATCATGAAAACATACGTCACAATATTCTAAAAGTTGTCTCATATAAAAAGGCATATAACGAGTACGAATCTGAACTTAACCAACAAAAGTCAATACGCCATATAGTCCTTAATACAAAAGAATCAAAAGAACGTAAACAGAATAAAAATTATTCTTTAATAACTAATGAAGTCTTCATAAACTAGAGTACAAAAGATAGTATCACCGAACAGGAGGACCTACCAATACTTGGGGAAAGAGTTTTAAGCTTCTTCAATCGACCCTCTTAATCTTCAATGGCCGGACCCTACATTCATAGTAATATAAAGAAATGGGGTTAGTACGCCACATGTACTAAGTATGGGTATATGCACATAAAATTTAAAGACATATGTGAAAAGGATCATTTCTTAGAATGCATGCTAAGGCATTTGTAAATCTTCAATGCACATACCATAGAACATATACAAGTTAAGGATTCCATCAACATAAAGCATGCTCATAATTAAAGACATATTATCACATAGTCATGTTAACATTTCATATTAAATAGATCATATAAACATAACATATAAAACACTTACCAATGATCCCATCCCCAACCTACAAGTACAATGGTCATGTGAAGCCCCATAACCCCACACAATTAAGTAGATAAGATTGGAGACCATAAGTAAAGCTTTGCTTCATATAACTTGTAACACAAGTAGTCATCACCTCATAAAGCAATATAGACCAATAACATGTTCATTAACGTAACCGACTTCATATAAGAGTACCAACATGTATCATAAGCATAATACCCTTCATGTTATCATATTAAATAAGGACAATCTCCTAGGACTTCCCTTAGAATCAACTTGTGCAATGTGTAGGTAGATTCCCATACCCTACCTATACTAAGTAGACTCTTCAAGTCACCTTAGTCAATTTTAATTTACTTGTCTTTCATTTTACTTGAGGGGACAATCTACTTAACCGACATTAGACCATATGAGCTAAACATGGAATCCGGTGTTATAAAACCCTACACCGAAAGAAGGTGGTCTACCGGACAAATTAGAACCAAACATGACATAGCTTTCTAGGTGTATCCACTAGCTAGTATCCTATGGTGGTAACATAGTTCAAGAACTAGGAGATGCATTAGAGACTAATAGTTCCACATTACATGGAAACCTCTATCTCATGAGAGTCATTGTGAACCTACCTTCCAACTAGGGAAGGGATACCTCTCATATGTAGCTCACTCGGTGCTAAACTAAAGTCTCTTTTTGATTAACCTTTAAGTCATCATTTGTTCTTAAATCTTATAATAAGTCATAGGAGATTAACTCCTTGTATAAACATTATCATAAGCTCTTTAGGATTAGATTAGAATTTCCTTTCATCATAACCTTTCGTTTGTGAGATTAACATGTCATAAATCATCTTGTCTAAGGCATACAAGAGAATATCATAAAGTTGCATTATTGTATTCTTATCATGATCTCACAAATTAATATATTCGTAGCCCAATATATATGCATAGCATCATCATACATACTTCATTTGTATTGTTACATCATTTATAGGGTAACATAAACATCATAGAGTAATCACGACTTTAGAAGACTTACTCTTGCTTCCAAGATCCTTATTGAAGAACTTAAGTTCAATATTCAAAAACCATCCAACAACATGGTGAAATACTCAATAGCATAATGAATACTAACTCTTCAACTCATAAAAAGACTAATTCGTAAAGTAGAATAAGGGAAAGGGTCGTTTAGGAGTTCATTCAATTCATAATCCCAACCCCAACAATTACATGTTACCAAGAAGTAGGTATACAACATTAGAAACCATCAATTTGACAGGGGACATGCTTCACACGAAATTCAAACATTACAAGTCAAACATTTGACAATATATACTAAATCAACCATAGAAAATCATTAATTTTCATCGATAGTCATATATTTAGAGTTAGAAAGAAAACCCATTTTTTAGGGTAAAAACCTAGGATTTGAATTTCTTGAAATTTATCTTTGAGAGGACCTCTTGGGGAAAGGAATCCCAAGACTGAATAACCCATACCTTATTTACGAATATTCCACGAAAATTGAGTGGAAATCTTGAAGTCTTAGTCTTCTTCCTTAAGCTTTTCTTTTTCTTCAATGGAGTTTGAAAAAGAGAGCGTGTTTCTAAAAGTGGTCTAAAACTGACCTCAGTCAATATTTAGTCATCCCATTAAATACCCAAAAGACTCTTAACTTAAATGGGTTTACTTGTGAAGTCAAATTACCAACTATGCGACATTAACGAATCTAGGAAGTGGCTGCGCGTCGCCGGGCCAATTCCCATTCTTTTTCTGAATTTTATGGTCGTGGCAGTGAGACTCGTGACAGCTCCGTGTTGTGAGGCTGCCTCCCAATTCTTGAGGCAGTGAACCTCGTGTGGGCTGCGCGTCGCGCAGGAGCCCCTTGGTTCTTCCTCGCGCAGGCTGCTTTGGCAGCCTGCCTATCTATGTTAGGGTCATCCTCAAGAACCCTTCGGATGGTCCTTGGGGTGTCGTTAGCAGAAGTTTGGACCCTTTTTATTACATTTCACCTATCCAATGTCTTTTTACTTGTTTTAGACTTCATTTGACACTTCAAAACCTTCACCAAATATAGGGACGTCAACTAGTTCAATTTAGCTAGTTTCCGGATGTCATGGTCTTTCTTTGTTGTTTTGGCACAAACCTTTTCTAAATGAACTTATTACATTAATATAGGTCTGGAAACATACTTTTAAACATTATTATATAGATTAAGATCTAGTCTAAGTCATGGCATTTTCGGAGTGTTACATTATCCCCCCTAGGAACATTCGTCCCTGAATGACACTAAAATCTTTTCGGAAGGTAAGGATAGACTCAATGCTATCAGCACAACCAACAACAATATAAAGTCATAATGAGTCACATCTCACAGAATTACTTCACAACTCCTTTCAACACATACCACAACATTACACATAGCACTCAATTCATGATGCACAAACATATAAGAGCTCAACATTTCATAACACGTAGGGAGGAATTTCCCTTCTCAACATTATCATGAGCTCAAAATACATCAAGGAGTTACCATGATATCATTCTTCTCGAGAAAACAACATAACAACAGAATCTCAAGAAGACACATGCATACATATTTCATATAAGTGCAAGAATAGAGTATAAAGGCATTTTCTTAAAACTCTAGTTGGTACAACTTTTACCAAAAGACTACTTAGAAAGCAAGTCAATTTCATGATTATTAAATAATTTCTGTATTAAGAGGAATGTATAACCTCAAGGAGTAAAAAGATGAGGGTAGCGGTACTTCATGTCGGCTTCGGCCTCCCATGTTGCACCCTCAACAAGATGGTTCCTCCATAGAACTTTTACAGAGGAAACCTACTTTTTCCTCAACTTCTTGACTTGGCGATCTAGGATCTTAACCGGAACCTCATCATAGGAGAGGTTCTCATCCACCGCTAAACCTTCCATATAAATAATAGACACCAGGTCGCCTATGCATTTCTTGAGCATAGAAACATGAAACACCGGATGAACCAAAGTTAGTTAACTAGGTAGTTTAAGTTCATAGGCAACCTTTCCAACCAATTGTAAAACCTTATAAGGACTAACATACCAGGGACTTACCTCCACTTTCTACCGAATCTCATCACCCCTTTCAAAGGTGAAATCTTCAAATAGACATGATCACCTATTTCAAACTCAAGGTCTCTTCTTCTATTGTCGGAATAAGACTTTTGCCGACTATAGGCTGTCTTCAATCTATCTTTTATGATTCGAACCTTCTCCATAGAATCATAAATATTCTCTGGACCAAGGAGTGAGGACTCACCAACCTCAAATCATCCACCCGGATATCTACCCTTCTACCATAAGGAGCTTCAAAAGGTGGCATGGAGATGCTTGAAAGTTAACTATTGTTGTAGGAGAACTCAATCAATGGTCGATGACCATCCCAACTTCCCTTGAAATCAATAACACAGGCTCTTATCATATCTTCAAAGGTCTGAATGGTATGTTCCGCTTGACCATCTGTCTGAGGATGAAACCAGTGATAAGTTTCACTTGAAAACCTAAACAGTTTTGAAAAGCTTTCAAAAAACAAGAAGTGAATTGAGCACCTCTATCAGAAATGATGGACAAATGAATCCCATGAAGACTCAGAATCTTATTAATGTAGATCCTTGCATATTCTTCGGCCGTATATGTAGACTTAACAGGAATAAGGTGGGCAGATATTGTCAACCTATCCACAATAAAACCATATAGAATCATTTTGCCGCCGGGTTTGAGGCAACCCAATAACAAAATACATATTGATGGCTTCCAATTTTCAAGTAGGAACATCCATGATTTGGGTAAAACCACCTGGTTTTAGATGCTAAGCTTTAACTTGTTGGCAATTTGTACACTTAGCAACAAACTCTGCTATGTCCCTTTTTAAACCATCCCACCAATAGACCTCTCTAAGGTCCTGATACATTTTGGTGGCACACGAATATATAGAATAGAGAGATCCACGAGCTTCTTCTTGAATTCTATTTCTCAAATCCTCAACATCGGGAACACATAATCTCCCTTGGTAACTAAGAACATCGTCCACCACCCCCTCTTGGGAGGATGACTCATTGAGCTTACCAAGTACCGATTCCTTCAACTCCATCAATAGAATATCAAGGTGTTTCTTTGATTTTAACTCAACCACTAATGATGAGTTAGAGTTATAATGGACCATAAAACAACCATCTGGAGAATATTCTAACTGCACACCTAAACGAGCCAACCTATGAACATCTTTCACAAGTTCTTTCTTCTCTTATTCCACATGAGACACACTACCTATATGCATATGACTCAAAGCATCCACAACCACATTTGCCTTGCCAAGGTGGTAAAGGAAGGTCATGTCATAATCCTTCAGAAGTTCTAAACATCTTTTCTTTTGAAGATTCAACTCCATTTGTGTAAACACATATGAAGACTTTTATGGTCAGTAAACACGTCAACATTCACACCGTACAAGTAACCTCTCCATATTTTTAAGGAAAAAACATAAGATGCTAACTCAAGGTCATGATTCTGATTGTTCTTCTTATGAACATTGAGTTTCCTATAAGCATAACAATTACCTTGCCATGTTGCATGAGAACATATCTCAATCCCACTCAAGAAGCGTATCATTACACTAAAAAGCCTTCATTACCCTCCGGTAAGGTCAACATCGGGGCAGAGGTAAGCTTATCTTTCAACTCTGGAAAACCACTTTCACAAGCTTCCGACCACTCAAACTTCACCTTCTTTTGGGTCAAGGCTATCAAAGGAGAAGCAATGGACGAAAACCCATCAACAAGCCTTCTATAATACCCGGATAGACCCAAGAAACTTCTTATGTCGGTGGGAGTTAAAGTTCTAGGCTAATTTCTAACCGCATCCGTCTTCTTCGGATCAACATCTACACCCTCACCAGCGATAACATGGCCAAGAAAAGCAACTAACTTCAACAAAAATTCACACTTACTAAATTTGGCATAAAGCTGGTGTTCTTTGAGGACTTACAAGGCCAACCTCAAGTGACTCTCATGCTTATTTTCATTCTTTGAGTATATCAAAATATCATCAATGAACACAATCACAAATGAGTGAAGGTAATCTCATTAAACTCTATTCTTTAGGTCCATAAACGACACCGGAGCATTCATTAACCCAAAAGACATAAATAGGAATTATAGTGACCATATATAGTTTGGAAAGTTGTTTTAGGAACATCTTCACCTCCCACCCTAAGTTGGTGATATCTCGACCTTAAGTCAATGTTGGAAAAGGTAGCCAGCACCTAGGAGTTGATCAAATAGATCATCAATACGAGGGAGAGGATATTTTTCTTTATGGTGACCTCATTGAGTTGTCGATAATCAATGCACATTCTAATAGACTCATCCTTCTTCTTAAAAAACAAGACCAGAGCACCCATGGAGAAATACTGGACTAAATAAAACCCTTGTCTAGTAAATCTTTGAGTTGGATCTTCAACTTTTTTAGTTCAGCCGGATCCCTCCTATACGGAGGAACTGAGATGCGATTTGTTTCTGGTAATAAGTCAATGCCAAAGTAAATTTCACGTTCGGGAGGAACTCCTGGAAGGTCATTTGGAAAAACCTCAGGGAATTCCCTCACCACAGGGACTGACTCAATCGAAGGAGTTTCACATTCTAGATCTTTGACCCTCACGAGATGGTATAGACAACCCTTGGATATCATCTTACAAAAATTCAAGCAAGAAATGATTTGACCACTTGGCATAGAATTTCCCCCCTTCAATTCTAAAATGGGTTCATTTGGGATTGAAACTTCACTACCCTTGTTCTACAATCTATGGAAGCAAAGCATGCATGAAGCCAATCCATACCCAAGATGATATCAAAGTCTACATGTAAAGTTCTACCAAATCAACAAGAGTGACTTTCTTGGGAAACATTATAAGACATCTCCTATAGACTCTTTTTGCAACCACAAAGTTACCCAATGGGGTACAAACCGAAAAGGGTTCAATCAAAACATCAGGAAGTACATCAAACTTCCTAGCTACCAAAGGTGTAACAAAAGAAAGGGTAGCACCGAGATCAAGCAAGCATAAACGTTAATAGAAAAGACTTGTAACATACCGTCACAATGTTGGGAGAGTTCTCTTGTTCACCCCTAGCCTTGAGTGCATAAAAATGGTTCCTTTTTGGATCGTCAGAGCTCGGACCGCTTGGTTGTGTTTGAACATTCCCCTTACCTTGGCTTCTCACATTAGGATAGTTTTTTACCATATGGTCACCTTTGCCACAACCATAGCAACTATTGTTCCCAACAAAGCATTCACCCACATGTTTCTTACCACACTTACCACAAGTTGGTATTTCTCTTTGTGGATCAACATTTCTCCCCTTTTGATGTTTAGGATTAGAATCTCTATCATTGCGATTCTTGGAGAATTTTGAAGGGACTTGGTTTGAAAACCTTTACTTGAACTTAGGCTTGTCTTGAACATCAAGCCTACTCTTAGAAGAACTACTTTCAAAAGACCTTTCCTTCTTGTTTTATCTGTTCCTCTTCCTTAGACGACTCTCCTCTACTTATTGTGCATGAACCATCAATCTAGAAAGATCCATGTTATCATGAAGCATGGCTGCATGGCATTCTTCTTCAAGCTCTTCGGACACACCCATTACATAACGACTCATTTCATCCCTAGCATTAGAAACCAAAGAAGAAGCATATTTGGATAGCTTAATGAATTTTAAGGATTATTTCTTGACACTCATACCTTCTTGACGAAGGTTGATGAGCTCCTCTACCTTAGCTTCCCTTTGTTCCTTTGGAAAGAATCTGTCAAGAAAGGCCTTTTTGAAGATCTCCCAAGTCACGGTACCACCTCTTAAACCCCTACTATCCTTCCACTAATTGTACCATGTCTGAGCCACGTCCTTTAGTTGATAGGCAGCAAGCTCAGCCTTTTCACTAGTACTTACCCCCATAGCAAACAAGATCTTATAGACCTCATGAAGCAAGTCTTGGGGGTCTTCATCAACTTTTGATCCAAGAACATGGGAAGATTCATCCTCGTAAAATATCTCAAACGACTAGCCATAGTACTAGTGTGTTGGTTCTCTCGAGGTACAACTTCTTTTAGCTTGTGCGGTAATAGCTTGAGCTTGAGTGGTGATGGCTTGGGCCATTTGGAACAGGGCTTCCCTCACCTCACCGTCCATCATGGCCGGAGGATCGACCGGAACTTGATTATTCACAACAGTTTGCACTTGAGGAGGGACTTAATTGTCTTGGGGAGTTTCTCCCGCATTCGTAATCTCTTCTCCTACTCTTCTCGCGGCTGTCCTTCTTGTGTTCATCGCCTATAACCACAAAAAAGGGATTAGATGCTAAAAGACACATTCAGAATTCTAGAGGCACGACATAGGATTACCAAGAAAAGAGAAGTTTCCTAGTCATCACATAGCCTCTCATCCATAATTGTGGCGCACTTCACAACTATGAACAAGACACTATATAACGTGGTTTAGTTAGACATTGAACGTAAGGATATTCAACCTCATGCTCTGACACCAAGTTTGACACAACAAGAAGCACACCCCAGATGTGACCGGCATCGTCCTTCTCTCAGAGGACTCAGACAAGCCCTTAACATTCCGCATAACGTGCCATCATTTAAAATTGCAGAAAATTAAAAACTTTTAATATTATGTGAAGTATACTTAGACTTCATACACAACAATCATGAAAGCATACGTAGCGATATTCCAAAAGTTATCTCATATAAAGAGTATGAATCTGGAGTTAACCAATAAAAGTCAATATGCCATATGGGCCTTAATACAAAAGAATCCAAAGAACGTAAACAGAATCAAAAGTATTTTTTAATAACTAATAAAGTCTTCATAAGCTTGAGTATGAAAAGATAGCATCCCCGAACATGAGGACCTACCAACACTTGGAGGAAGAGTTCCAAACTTCTTTAATCGACCTTCATATTCTTCAATGTTCGAACCCTACATTTGTAGTAATATAAAGTAATGGGGTTAGTACGTCACATGTACCAAGTATGGGTATATGCACATAACATTTAAGGACATGCATGAAAAGTTATCATTTCTCAGAAAACATGATAAGTCATTTGAAAATATTAAATCAACATACCATAGAACATATACAAGTTAAGGATTCCATCAACATAAAGCATGATTATAATCAAAGACATATTATCATAGAGTAAGGTTAACATTTAATATTCAATAAGATCATATTAATATAATATACAAAACAATTACCAATGATCCCATCCTCAACCTACAAGTGAAATGGTCATGTGAAGCCCCATAACCCCACACAACCAAGTAGATAAGATAGGAGACCATAAGTAAAGCTTTGCTTCATATAACTAGTAACAGAAGTAGTCATCACCTCATAAAGCAATATAGACCAATAATGTGTTCATTAACGTAACCAACTTCATATAAGAGTAAAAACATGTACCATAAGCATCCATACCTTTCATGTTATCATTTACATAAGAACAATCTCCTAGAACTTCCCTTAAAGTCAACTTGTGCAATGTCTAGGTAGAGTCCCATACCCTACCTATACAAAGTTGACTCTTCAAGTCACCCTAGTAAACATTCATTTACTTGTATTTCATTTTACTTAAGGGAACAATCGCCTTAACCGACATTAGACAATGTGAACTAAACATGGAATCCGGTATCATAAAACCCCACACTGAAAGAAGGTGGTCCACCGACAAAAGTTGAACCAAACATAACATAGCTTTCCAGGTGGATCCACTAGCTAGTATCCTATGGTGGAAAAATAGTTCAAGAATTAGGAGATGTATGAGAGACCCATAGTTCCAGATTACATGGCAGCCTTTATCTCATGAGAGTTATTGTGAACCTACCTTCCAACTAGCGAAGGGACACCATTCATATCTAGTTCACTCGGTGCTAAGCTAATGTCCCTTTTTGATTAACCTTTAATTCATCATTTTTTTATAAATCTTATCATAAGTCATAGGAGATTAACTCCTTATATAAACATGATAATACGCTCTTCAGGATTAGATGAGAATTTCCTTTCATTGTAACCCTTCATTTGTGAGATTAACATATCATAAATCATCTTGTGTAAAGCATACCAGAGAATATCATAAACTTGTATTACGTATTCTTATCATGATCTCACAAGTTAACATATTCATAGCCCAGCATATATGCATAGCATCATCATGCATACTTCATTAGTATTGTTACATCATTTATAGGCGAACATAAACATCATAGAGTAATCACGACTTTAGAAGACTTACCTCTTGCTTCCAATATCCTTATTGAATTATGTTCAATATACAATAACCATCGAACAACATAGTAAAATACTCAATAGCATAATCAATACTAACTCTTCAACTCATAACAAGACTAATTCGTAAAGTAGAATAAGGGAAAGGGTCATTTAGTAGTTCTTTCAAGTCCTTGTCTCAATCCCAACAATTACATGTTATCAAGTAGTAGGTATACCCTATTGGAAATCATCAATTTTATAGGGGACATGCTTCACACAAAATTCAAGCATTACAAGTCAAACATTCGACAACATATACTAAATCAACGATTGAAAACCATTTTTTTCATCGATATTCATAAATTGAGTTAGAAAGAAAATCCGTTTTGTAGAGTAAAAACCCTAGGATTTGAATTTCTTGAAAACGATCTTTGAAAGGGCCTATTGGGGAAAGGAATACCAAGAGTGAAGAACCCATACCTTATTGACGAATATTCCACGAAAATTGAATGGAAATATTTAAGTCTTCTTCTTATTCCTTACGATTTTCTTGTTCTTCAATGGAGTTTGAAAAAGAGAGCGTTCTTGAGAGAGATGCGAGAAATTCGTTTGATCTTATTTGAAGTGTGTAAAAGAGGTCTAAAACTAACCTAAAATCAATAGATAGTCATCCCATAAAATACCCAAAAGACCCTTAACTTAAATGGGTTTATTTGTGTAGTCAAATTACAAAAAATATGGCTTTAACGAATCTGGGAAGTGGTTGCGCGTCGCGGGGCCAATTCCCATTCTTTTTTTTTTAATTTTTGGATCTAGGCAGTGATCTTCATGACAGCTCCGCGTCGCGGGGCTGCCTTCCAATTCTTGAGGAAGTGAACCTCATGTGGGCTGCGCATCGCGCAACAGCCCCTTGGTTCTTGCTCGCGCAGGCTTCTTTCGCAGCCTGCACCGTTGTTGGGGTCCTCCGCAAGGACCCTTCGCGTAGTCCTAGGAGTGTCGTTACGGGACGTTTATACCCTTTGTACACTATAATACTTATCCAAAGTCTTTATAATAGTTTTAGACTTCTTTTCACACTTCAAAACCTTCACCAAACATAGGCACATCAACTAGTTCAATGTAGCTAGTTTTCGGACGTCAAGGTCTGTCTTTGTCGTTTTGTCTCTAACCTTTTCTATATGAACTTATTACATTAATATAGGTCTGGAAACATCATTTTAAACATTATTCTATAGGTTAAGCTTTAGTCTAAGTCATGGCATTTTCAGAGTGTTACATATTTGTCCAAACACCCTCAGGGGCATCACAGGTAATAATTTTAATAAACTAGGTGAAGGCCCAGCATCATACTTATGTTTCTTATCACATCTATTGATCAAGTCCCTAGTGTCTTGAATACGACCCTTTCAATGAACTAGTAATTTATTATCTTGATAGTGTCATTTATTCCTGAGTGCCCTCCTTTAGGTATATAAGTCGTAACTCTAAAATAGTTCTTCTCAAGGAACGTTCATTTCCCACTAAAAGTTTGCCTTTCCATCTCAACTTCTCACTACACCAAGTATAAGACTTGCAAGGTTCACCTGCAACATGGAAATTATCTTGGGAATTATCTCCTTTAAATACGGATCAGACACCCATGTTTTTTTAATCTGTAGGAATAAAGCACACAATTGGAACGGTTTCATTAAAGCAAACGTATGTTTCACAGGAGCAACCATATTGCTATTGTCAATTAATATGTCGTAAAAGAACAATGAAATTGACCTCCTCAAAAGATTTGAACACAACATTCATGACAACATGGAAGGACGATGGAGCATTGTTTAATTCAAAGGATGTGACTAAAAACTTGTAGTTGCCTTCATGAGCTTTAAATGCTGTCTTAAGAATCACCTTCATCTAGTTTCAAACCAGTGTATGTTGTATCATACCTTGATCCTATCCATAAGGTCTGCATAATCAATACAAATACTTCAAGTCCTATCCTCTTTTCCACTAAAACCACAGGTGATGCATAAGGTCTAGTATTATGTTTTAGCACACCTTGATCCAACATTTATACTAATTTCTCAATAATGTTTTTTTACTCCTGGATATTTGTAGAGTCTCTTACCAACAAGATTAAGTGCTTCCTCAAGAGGAGTTATGTGAACAGTGACCTTATGTAGTGGCAGTGAAGTAGGCATTTCAAAAGATACAACAATATCGCTCTGTAGTCTAGACAAGGGTCTTGCAATCTCAGTACCTTTAGTAGTTTGTATATAATTGGACTGTCATGAAGCTGAGTGCCAGCACCTCTTAGGGCATGTTTCTTCCCCTGGTACACAAATTTAACAATTTTTTTTTAGAATCAAACAAGATTCTGCCTATGTCCTCAACCACTGCAGTCCCAATGATGTCCACATGAGGCATAAGTAGGAAATGTGAAGGAAAATTTGTTCCCTGTACCCTTCTTCCATCAGCCACACTTATATAGAGTATTCAATGGTAGTAATAGATTTACAGTCTATGGTGATAGATACTTCTTAATGCTATCTAAAAACGAATTAGAAGATCAAACATCTATAATATATGTTGTCAAAGATTTTGATGCAAATCAAAACTTTGCGGTGGAGAGGGATGCACCAAAGTCATATATATACTGCTCATGTCATTCATTTGAGTACAAAGGTTACGTTTGTAGACATGCTATTGTGGTACTTCAAATGTCTGGTGTTTTTAATATTCCTTCTAACTATATATTGTAATGCTGGACCGATACTGCCACGATTAAGCATTTGATTAGTGAAAGGCTGAATGATGTGCACGTTAAGGTCTGTCCTTATAATGATTTATCAATGGCAATAATATAGGATGAAGAGGGATCATTGACTCAGAAGGGTTACAACATTGCTGTTGGTGCTATTAAAGAAGCGTTAAAACAATGTTTAAGGAAACAGTCTTGCAGCTAATCTTAAATCAGATAGTAGTGCAACCCTTGCTATTGAAGTTGATTATGATGTATGTCAATATATGGTGTTTTCTTGACATACATTATCAACTTGATAACAAGAGTTGCACTACTCTCTGATTGAAGATTAGCACCAAGAGTGTTTCCTTGACATTTTTTTAGCTTTAAATGCTTCTTTAATGGTACCAACAACAATGTTGTAGCTCTCCTGAGTCAAGGATCCTTCTTCACAAAATATTATTGCTCGTTGGCACAAATCCTTATAACGATACACCTTATCTTGCATGTCATCCATTCCTTCACTGATGGAATGTTTGATCGTAGCAGCATTTCGTTAGCATTGCAATATATTCTTAGAAGGAATCTGAGACACCAAACATTTGAAGAACCACAATAGCATGTCTACAAAGGTAACCTTTTTACTCAAATGAATGGCATGAATAGTGTATGTACACTTTGGTGCATTCAGCTCCATCACAAAGTCCTGATTTGCATCAAAATCATCGACAACATATGTTATAGATGTCCGTCTTCTAATTCTTTTTATCGATGGCATGCAGAGGATTCTAAAAAAGTAAAAGAGCTTAGGGATCCTTTCGTATGAGGGATAATCATAAATAGTCTTGGGATAAAATTTAGATGACTTGTTTATTTGACATGTTTGGGATAACTTATCCCACCATGTATAACATAGTGATGGATAAGTTATCCCAGGATATTTTATCTTGGGATAAATATTTCCCAAACAAACGACCCCTTATTGTATGGCGCCTGGTGGGCATTCATATAACAATCACCAAAATGCTAATTTTTGATAATTGTATCAACACAACGCATCTAACCTGAAAACCATTACAGTCATGCACTATGACGGAGTTCGTATTGACTGAACCTCACCTCCTACATTAGATGAATCTATATGTGTTTATTTCTTGTAGATCTTTTGCCACCCCGAATAACAACTGCTGGATTACTAGTTTTTAATCCATGAAATCGAATAAAAACAACTTTTAGTTCCGCAATTCTATATGCAGTTTACCACACAAGTAGAAATTTGCTAATAAACCAAGCACTCACTGCAGTAAAACTCCTTATTTTAGTTCAAGACTAGGATCCAACAAGTTTACGAACCACGTGAAGTATTTAGCTACTAAACTCACTGGTCAATCTCTTGATCTTATTTAATTCACAAAGTAGATCTGCTTATAACTACTCATAATCCAAAAGATTAAGAAAATCATTCTTAATCTTTCAATAAGATAGGCATTCCATCAGATCTCTTATTGGGCTCAAGAAAATAACTAAACCACGTCATCTGGTAATGTAATAATTGACTTTGCTTTTGTAAAGTAACTTACCGCTAAGACAACTCTGTGGAGTAATATCGACTTTAACAATAACAATGTCCAAAGAATGAAAACAAAAAAATATGATTAAGAGATAAATGAATATTATCATGGATAACAAGAAATATCAAAAAGAGCAATGCGATTTTTATCACTAGGAATTCTAACGGTTGCATTCTCTTGCTATCCAAGTCGTAGATTCCCAAAATAAAAATGTATATATTAACGAATCAATTAATCTTAACCATTTCTACACTTATCGTTCACTAAGCTATGATCCTACTATTGTAAAGCATATCAGCTAAAGCAAGTTTAAGAGTTAAGGTATAGGAGTATTACCTTTTATTAGATAGCTAGGGAAATACACGACACATTCTTTCTAGTAAGCGTGAAAGATAGCATCGAATATAGGTGAAAATAGATATGTAAAAGAGAGACAAAAAAAAGTGAAGTAGTGTATTGCAGGCCCCTAAGTTTGTGGAGGTGGAGATCTCCCTGAGGCCGTGATAGATGCTTGCAAGGACCGGAACCACAAAAGGAACTTTCTCTCCACGAGTCATAAATTTTGCTACTTTGAAGACGCTAGCAAGAACAAAATCAGCCCTGTTGTTGGGAAGAAAAATTTTCAGAGCCAACAGGAAAGGAAAGACGCCAAATAAGTCTTATCTTTCAGTGATTCTTCCATTCCTTGCTCGAAAAAGGGGCATTTTCCTCTTTAGGGAAAACACAAATTTTCTTGGCCCTCAAAACAGGAACTTTGTCCAATCACAATAGGGAATTTCATCAATGACACCTTTTATAACTCCATCAATTGCCAAAATAGCAGCTTCCAGGGAAAAAAGACTTCCCTTGGTCAATTTCATGAGTCAGTCCTTAACCGAGGGTATAAATTTATCATAAAAGGACCCATGAACAGGAAGGCCTCCAATGGTTCTCAAGCTCCCCAAATATATATACACACACACACACACACATACATATAACTCTGATGAAAGTAGAGACTTAGTTGGTGGATGGACACCGATTTTCACAATAGTCCTGGAAAATATTCTCATTATGGTAATATGTGAATATCGATGAAAAGATAGCTGAAGAAAACAATTGCTAGAACACAATTAAGAGTTGCAACATTTTCTTATTATTGTTCTATGTAACCAGATTACCTATTTACTCCCTCCTTCCGGAATTGTTTGTCATGTTGCGCTTTTCGAAAGTCAATTTGACTAATTTTAAAAGTTAAATTAGATCACATTAATTCGATATTCTTTTTAAAAAAATAGATATTCTAAAACTATATGAAAAGTACTATAAATTACAATTTTTTGTATATTAATATGATGAAAAATTACATATTAAAATGTTAGTCAAAGTTTTTATAGTTTGACTCTAAAAATAAATATCATGACAAATAATTACGGACAGAGGGAGTATACACAGAGTATTAGTAGATTCCTACCATATCCCAACTATTCTGTAGTTGTATTCTTAAAGAACATCAATTATGTAGAGGTGCTCCTATAGTCCTATACATTCTATATTGTTGTTAAGTGGCTTATGATCTGCTATGAATGGGTCAGAGACTTTAGCTGATTATTAGAAGATTAGTTTTCTTTTAGTCATTATCTTACTAAGTAGTTTTAGTTATTCCTATTTTATAGTTATGTTACCAGTATTTTAAACGTCCATGAGTCCATGTTCTCTGTTAGTGGAACTTCCCCTCTACTTATCTAATCAGCTTGAAATTCAATAAAAGTAAATAATATTTTTAGATTTCAATTCATCTTGATGTTTAGGTTAATTAATAACATTGGTATCAGAGCTATACTTCTTAAGGGACTTGTGTGAGACTGGCGAGGTTCTTTTCTGAGTGTTTATCCATTTAATAATCTCTGTAAATGCCATTAAAACAATGGAGAATGCAAGCTCTTTTTCTACTATGGCTCCACCAATTTTGGGATGGAGAAAACTATCAACCATAGGTAGTGAAAATGCAAGTTTATTTGGAGGCTAATGATTTATGGTAGGCTGTCAATAAGATATAGATACTTGGAAATGAACTTTCTGATAATTTAGTAGTTCAAAAAATACTTTTAACTTTACCTGAGAGATATGAGGCAACTACTACTTCATTGTAACATACTGAAGATCTGTCTAAGCATAGATTGGTAGAGTTATTGATTGCACTGCAGGCACAAGAACAACGAAGAATGATCAGGCATGAGGGATCCATTGAAGGTTCCTTGCAACCCAAGTTGAAATTCGGTTCAACTGCCAGGATAAACAAAGGAAAAGGAAAGAAAAGGAATCATGGGAACTACAAAGCAACAACAACGAGAAATGGTGTTACTGCAACTCGCAACAATAGAGAAGGTAAATATCCTCCCTGCCAACATTGTGGGAGGAAAAATCATCCACACATCAAGTGTTTTAGAAAACCTGATATGAAATGCAGAATGTGTCACAAGCTTTGTCATGGTGAGATTATCTGCAAAGAGAAGGGATTACAACAACCAAATGATGCACAGATTGCAGACCAACAAGAAGATGAGCAAATATTTGTGGCCACCTGTTTCGCAAGCACAAATTCAAGTGAAAGTTGGATTGTTGATAATGGTTGTACGAACCACATGACCAGTGATGTAAAGATTTTCAGAGAACTTGATAGATCAGTTAAATCAAGAGTTAGGATCGAAAATGGAGAATACCTCCGAGCGAAAGGAAAGGGGACTGTAGCAATTGAAAGTTACAAAGGTATAACAGTTATTTATGAAGTTTTATTTGTTCCTGAAATTGATCAAAATTTATTAAGTGTTGGGCAACTTCTAGAAAATGGATTTAAATTATTATTTGAAGATAAATCGTGCCTGATCAGTGATCCTAGTGGTCAAGAAATATTCAGAATTAAAATGCAGGGAAATTTTTTTCCCTTGAATCCATTGAATGAGGAACACATAGCTTTTCCAAGCCAGCTCACTATAGCGGAAACGTGGCACAAAAGGTTGGGGCACTTTCATCACAAAGCTTTATTGTTTATGCATAGGATCAAAATGGTAAATGATCTACCAAACTTGGAGGAGAACCTGTCAAGTTGTAAGACTTGCGTGCTTGGCAAGCGTACTAGACATCCATTTAGAAGTTCAACTGGGAGAGCTACAGAAAAGTTGCACAATGATCGTAGTCCACAAAGAACTCCATGACTCAATGACAGCTGCATTATATTATTTTCATTGATGATCTAAAAAGAATGTGCTGGATTTATTTTATGAAGTTTAAGTCTGAAGTTGCTGGAATTTGCATGAAGTTCAAAGCTTGGATAGAAAATAATAGTGGTTGCATGATTCAGGTCACTAGGTCAGATAATGGAACTGAATGTACCTCAGATATGTTCAATTCTATTTGTGAAAAAGCTGGAATAGAGCACCAACTTAATGTCCTTTATTCTTCACAACAAAATGGAGTGAGTGAGAGAAAAAATAGAGCAATCATGAAGATGTCGAGATGCTTGTTGCATGAGAAGAATCTACCAAAGAAGTTCTGGGCTGAAGTAGCAAACACTGTTGTTTTCTTGCTGAATAGACTGTCTACGCGGGCAATGGAAGGAAATAATCCATTTGAAGCATGGTATGGTGTCAAACCTGTTTTGAAAAACCTCAAGATATTTGGATGTCTATGTTTTTCTTAATGAGACAAGCTAGATAAGAGGGAATATTTGGGTATCTTCATTGGCTATAGTTTATTTTCTAAAGCTTATAGGATCTTTCAACCTCAATCAGAAAAGATTATTGTTTAGAGATTTTCAATTCCTTGAAGATGAGAAATGGGAATGGAATAAGGAATCTCGAGTTAAAAACCATAATTCACAACTTGATTATGATGACTTGGTGGATGATCAACCTATTAGGGGAACAAGGTCTCTCTCTGATATTTTTGAGAGATGCAATGTTGCTATTTTTTAACCTGCAGGATATGAGGAAGCAAAAATGGATAAAAATTGGACAAATGCAATAAAGGGGAGCTGACCATGATACAAAAGAACCAAACTTCGAAGCTCGTGGAATGACCCAAAGATAGAAAAGTGATTGGAGTTACGTGGATTTTTCGAACAAAGTTATATCCAGATGGTTCGATAAACAAACAAAAAGCTAGATTGGTGGTGAAAGACTATGCACAAGTTTGGGGAGTAGATTTTTCTGATTCTTTTGCCCCCTTAGCAAGATTGGATACAATTCGGATGCTTTTGCCTATTGCGGCACAAAAAAATTGAAAGATTTTTCAAATGCACGTGAAGTCTGCTTTCTTGTATCGTCTACTATAGGAAGATATATACTTGAGCAGCTAGAAGGGTTCAACATACAAGGACATGAAGATATGGTTTATCTGTTAAAGAAAGCTCTATACGTACTAAAGAAAGCTCCTAGAGCTTGGTACAACCAAATGGATAATCATTTGCTAGGCTTAGGCATTAAAAAAAGCTTAAGTGAATCGACTTTTTATGTCAAGAAAGTTGCCTCTAACATTATTATCATTTCTCTGTATGTCGACGATTTACGTGTGATAGGAAATAATTCTGGGCTGATTGAGGAATTCAAAGAGGAAATGATGAAAGTCTTTGAGATGACTAATCTTGGCGAGATGACTTATTTTCTAGGGATGGAGATCAAGAAAACTCAGAATGAAGTTTTTATTTGTCAAAAGAAATATATGAAGGAGATTCTAAAAGTATTTAGAATAGAAGAATGAAAGAGTGTTATCACTCCAATGAGTCAAAAAGAAAAGCTGAAAAAGGATGATGGAGTTGAACTAGCTGATGAAGGAGTATATCGAAACTTAATTGGATGCTTGATGTATCTCACAACAACAAGGCCTGACATCATGTTTCATGTGAGTGTTTTATCAAGGTTTTTAAATTGTGCAAGTGAGTTGCACATGATGGCCGCCAAAAGAGTAGTTAGGTATCTTAAGGGAACTCTAACCTATGGCATCAGATTTAGCAAAAGTCAGAATTTCAACTCTAACCTATTTTATAGGCATGTTAGCAGTCTTTTAGAAGTCCATGACTCCATGTTATCTGTTAGTGGAACTGTCCCTCTACTTATTTAGTCAACTTGAAGTTCAATAAAAGTTGATATTTTTTCAGATTTCAATTCGTCTTGGTGTTTTAGTTAATTAATAACATACACAGATATACTGTATACATTCTAGTGTTGGTCATATGGTTTATCACTCCCCCACAAGCGGGTGGTGGGATTCTGTACCACTCCAAGCTTGAAGCTTGAGACTTTAAACTTATGTTTAGGCAACGGTTTGGTGAATATCTGCAATCTGTTGCAATGAAGGTATGAACCTTGTCACCACATCACTTTGGACAACTTTTTCCCGCACAAAATGATAATCAAGCTCGGTATGCTTTGTTCAAGCATGCATACCGGATTAATTTAAGGTGAAGGGCACTAATATTGTCTGTGAACAACAAAGGGGGATGAGACAACGAGATCCTAATATCCCTGAAAATTTTCCCATGTGAGGTCAGGAGCTAAATATGCTAAGAAACAGTACTCAACATCTATGTTAGATCGAGAAACTATTTTTTGTTTCATTGAATATTAACTAATGTAATTGGAACCAACAAAAAGGAAAATGTCTGTAGTGGATTGCCGAGAGATGGGTCAACTAGCCTAGTCAGCATTAGAGAACCCTATCAAGTTGAGATAAGATTGGGAGGAACTGTGTAGACCAAGAAAGGGACTACCAGCAATATAATGAAGAACATGTTTCATGCCAGACTAGTGAACTTTTGTCGAGAAATGCATAAACTAGAAGAGAAGATATTTAGAGCAGCATGGGATATGTTAGTTCGAACAAGAGTAAGATATAGATAAGCACTCACAATGCTTCTATATTCAGTAGCATCTACCATAGAACCTATTAACTCATGGAGATTATGCTTGAGATGTAGTGGAGTGTGAATAGTCGAGGATCTTGAATCTTTGTTCAATGAAGAATATCTTAGATACACTTACACTAGCTAAGGAATAGTCCAGACTTGGTGCTATGAAACTCAACACAAAGAAAATAATGGAGAGCTCACAGATCCTCCATTGCAAAATATGATTGAAGCTCGTGAATAAGTTGTCAAAGAAGTGCTGGATTGCAGCCAATTAACTCTATATAATTAACATAAAGTATAAGCAATATAGGACCTTGAGAAGAATATATGTACGATGAATAGAGACGGATCAGATTTGCTACAAGTGAAACCGAGATGAAAGAGGTAAGAGCTAAACTTTTGGAACCAAGCTGTGGGTGCTTGCTTAAGACCATATTAAGCTTTCTTAAGTAGGCCTACATGATTTGGATGGACAGGATCAACATTACGCGTAGGTTACTTCATGAAAACAGTTTCTTTGAGATCACGATGTAAAAAAAATTCTTGACACCCAATTAATCTCCCAATGTAGGGTGCTTGCAATGGCCAACACAATGTGAATGGTTGTAGCTTTGACGATCGGACTAAACGTTTAATCAAAGTTGATACGATCAAGTTGACTGTAACCTTATGAGACGATCCTTAAAGCGCTCCACTGACCCATCCGGCATTAATTATGTTATGAACACCCATCTAAAGCCACATAATGTTCATATGAGGTCACCGACGTACCAACATCCATGTGCCACTAGATTTCAGGGCTGCGAGCTCTTCATTCATAGCAGTCAACCAATGTGGTTTAGAAAGAGTGGTTTAATTGATCTTGATTTATTGATATCAGGATATCAAGAAATTTTGTAATTGAGGGAGATTGAAAGGTAGGATTAGGAAAAGTTTGTGTTTTAGCTCAGGTGAGCATTGGGTGAGTATTTTATTTCCATATCTGGCGAAATAGAGCAATAAAATCGATTTCAGGAGAAGGTGCAACACAAAGTAAAGAGGGATGTTCCACAAAGAGGTCATTACCTGGAACATTGGACAAGGGAGGACTTAATTCTATAGAAATGGTATAGAATTAAGAACGTTGGTGAGTTGTTGTTTCTAGCTTTCATTGGTGAACTGTTTCTTCTTGCTTTCCAGTATAAGAGCTGCTTCCATGAGGATAATTAGGGACTTGAACATTTTGTGAGTTCGAAGAATCATTTAATTCAGGAAGGTGGTCACATTGACATAAAGAAGCAGGTTCTCACATCGAATGCGCACTTGAGGTGTTCTGAGAGCCGGTGCAATATCATATATATATAAAGATTAAGATGCGAAGGTCTAAAGATAAATTTTATTAAGTGTGGCAGCAAGCTATTACAGACATATTCTTCAACCAAATGATGCTGAAGTGCAGGCCACCACCGTCACATGATCTACAACTAACTAATGCTAGATAATAGGAACTATGAGTTACTGCAACCAGCTGATATTGTTACTGTAACCAACAGATATAGTTAATACACCCCTTCAAGTTAGGCAAGGTGCAACAATGCCTAACTTTGAATGACGCCTAGTAAATGCTGATATAGGCAGTTGCTTGGTGAATGTAACAGCAAGTTGATCAGAAGCATGAATATGAGTAACATGAACTCGATGATCTTGAACCTGGTCATGAGCGAATTCAAAATCAACAACAACATGCTTCATATGGTTATGAAACACGGGTTTTGAGATAAATAAGTCACTCCAACATTGTCACAGTAGATTGTTGGCATCTTCAAAATTGTGACATGTAACTCATGAAGTATGTTTCTTACCCAAGTGTGCTCTGTAAGCGCATTGGGGTTGGATTTGTACTTTTCCTCGGTGGATAAGCGAGCTAATGCACATTTTTTGTTTGTATGAGCAACTGATTGGATTTAGTCCAAAGAAAGAATGTAACCTGATGTAGAGATTCAGTCATTCGGATGATCAGCCCCGTCCGCATCAGTATACATATACAAATTAAAGTCAGAGATGCGAATAATGTGAATGCCTAAACATGCATAAATTAGGACAATTTATTGTCTTTATAAGATATATCAGGCAGTGTGAGGGACAACTACTACAATTTACCAAGGGTATGCCAGTTGCGAGTCGCATCAGTATATGGCTTACCGTCAGCCACTCGAAGTGGTACACTAGAACACATGGCAGTAGAAACACCATTGTAATGTTCCATATCCAGTTCCAAAAGAATTTCTAGAATGTATTTTAATTGAGAAAGAATTATAGACCATCTCGTATGTGCTTAACGTTAATACCCAAGAAGTAGTTCAGATAGCCAAGAATCTTTCAATGAAAATCCAGCCATGAAAATGATGACAGTTTGATCACTTATGGATGTTTGCCAGTGATTATGATGTCGTCAACATAGACAAGAACCTATATAGTTACATCCTTTTGCTTCCTTACAAAGAGTGAGGGGTTAGATTTTTTTCCGATAAAACTCATTTTCAGAAAATGTTCATGCATAACATTATACCAAGCCCGGGGTATTTTTTGAGGCATTAAATACCCTTCCTCAACTTGCAAACAGGATTTGGGAAATGAGGGTTAATAAATCCTCAGGGTTGAGAAATAAGCACTTCTTCGTTCAATTTTCCTTGTAGGAAAGCATTATTGACATCAAGTTGATGGGTTGGCCAATTGTGTTTCACAACTATAAATATAACCAACCTTAAGTCGTTTGTTTGACAACGGGATTGAATGACTCATGAAAATCTAAGTCAGGGCATAGCGTGAACCCTCACTAAAAAATGCTAAAAACCCACGAATATCATCGCTCCAAAAAGCGACGCCATTTGTCACACTCTCTGTTCGATTTTTAATAAAAATAATTAATTTTTAAATTATTTTACAAAACTGTGGCGGATGACATCTCTTAGTTCGTCGTTTTTTTGCGGATTTTTGCGCCAAATATATTTATACAATTAATAATTAATTATCAACAATGTCTCCCTATATTGTTCATCATTTTTTATCAAACTAGTCCTAAAATTCCTCAATCCAAACTAGTCCTAAAATCACAAAAAAGAAACTAGTCCCAAAATCCCAAATTCAAACAAGTATTCAAATACCCTAATTCAAACTAGTCTCAAAATCTCTAATTCAAACTACTCCTAAAATACGGAATTCAAACTAATCCTAAAGTTCAAATTCAAACTAGTCATTATACCCTAATTCAAACTAGTCCTAAAACCAAAACACCCTGATTCATTCACTAACTATCAATCAATCATTCAAACTAAGAATCAATAAATACAAATTCAATAAACTAGTTAACAAAATCAAATATAACTCAAATGAAAAAAAAAACTAATTTGATGAAACTATTACCTTAAATTAAAGGAGAACTAGACAATGGAGAGAGCAGATATCATCGGTGGCGACAACAGGCGTCGATGATGACAGCAAGCGACGTCATGAGCATCGTTAAAGGTGGCGATGTCATTGACATCAGTAAAGGCGACGACACATAGTGGTTCTCAGAGAGAATGAAGGAATGGGGAAATTTTGAGTCTGGTTTCCCAAATATTTTAAGGTAAATGACGGACATCGTCTCTTTCTCCGTCACTTTTTAAAAATAGTTTACAAACATTTTTACCAAAAAGAAACGGACTAAGAGACATTGTCAACCACTTTACTTAAACTTTTTATCATAAATTTTGACCAAAAAGCGACGGATTTCGATATGTCGTCCGTCGCTCTTTTAAAAAATAATTAATAAATTCAAATTAATTAAAAATAATAGATGACATAGTTATTGTTTAATTTATAAATAATTATTTCTGCTGCCTATATTTAATAATTGAGGTAAGTAGTTCCTCTTAAAAATAAAAATTATGCATAATATGGAAATTGACTTGTTTTTATTTTAAGTATATACATGTTTTTGTAAAATTTTATGTAAAATTAGTGTTAAGAAAATAACTTAATGTTCTACTTGCACTTATATGAAATATGTGTATTTGCCTTCTTGAGATTGTAATGAGCATGTTTAGTTATTGTCTTGAGAAGAAGAAATTGCATGGTAACTCTTTGATATTCATGATGAGCTCATATTGAAATTGAAGAGGTAGCTCCTCATTATGTGATATAAATTGTTAGCTCTTATATGTGGTGAATTGTGAATTGACTTGCTATGCGTAGTGCATTGGTTTGTGTTGAATGGAGTTTATTTATTCCTCCTATGAGTTGCGGCTCATAATGATTATGTTCATGTTGTTATTTTTGATTGGTTGGGCTTCTAGTATTGAGTCTCTTCTCTCCCTATGAAAAGATTTAAGTTTCATTCGGTGACGAGTGTTCCTATGGGAGGGTTTAGAGAGTTGGAAAAAGGTCAATTTTGTGGAAAGGTGTGGAACATATATTAGAGTGTGTTTAGGGTCAAAACATCAGGTACGAATCCCCAAGAAACACCCATAAGGGTCCTTGAGGAGGACCCAACATTTGACCCTAAGAACTATCTAAAAACAATGTGTAATCAACGAAGGGCATTGACGCCCCGTCGATTGACTCATGCTCCCTCATTTGGATTCGTGAGTCCACACTTAGACTCTTTGATATAAGGCTCCATTCGACCCTCTCTGACAAAATGACGCCTTGCACTGGTGCATAATTCTGCACTGGGGGCCATCGGTCAAGCCTATGCACTGGTGCATAATTCTGCCGAGCCAAGGGTGGTTTGGTAAATTAAACCCTTGGACAAATAAATGTGTTGTCAGTCTAATTTGGTAATTTTAAATATATTAAAAGACTTTAACTCCTAAAAACAACCAACTCTTCATAACTCCAAATCAAAAATCAAAACCCACTTTCCCTCTCTCAGAGATTCTCTCTCTAGACCACCATTGAAGAACAAGGAATAACTCATGCTAGGGCACTCAAGACTAATCATTTTTCACTCAATTTCATGGATAAACATCAATTAAGATATGAGGATATTTATTTATTGACCAGTTTCTCCATGAAGCCCTTCAAAACTTCTACTTTTGAAATCTATAATGTGATAGAAACTAGGGTTTTGTGATCTAGCCATGGGTTCACTCCTAAATCATTTTCTTAATGTTATTTTCCGTATATTATGATTATATTGGGATTATTTGATGAATTCTATTGTGAAAATCTTCCAAGAACCCATGCGCACCCTATAACCTAAAGTTCATGAATGTTGATGGAAGAATTAAGTAAATATGAGCATGTAGTATTGTAATTGAAACTCATCTAGCTATAGAATCTTTTCTTCCATGAGAACTATGATTTAACTAAGGGTACTCATGATAATTAATTCCTAATCTTGCAAAGAGGGTAAATTCTAGGGTTATATATATGATCAATAATGTTATACATAGACTCTAAATTTACTTGCAATGTATGACATTATAGGAGGATGCATGAAAGGTAATTGGTATGATTTTCATTCTCTTAAATCTTGTCTATGGTGTGGCATGAATTGTGTATAATGAAATTGGACTCTTGTGTTGATTGAAGTTATAGTCCTCGTGAAAAAACTATAATTGAGATTGTGGAAGTGCTACCCCTATATATATGATGATTCTAGGATGAAAATGTATTCTCACCTAATAAATCTAAGAGCTTATGTTTAATCTTATTGAATGAAGATGTATTACTCTTCACACATGTAGATACATTCAAAATAACAATGGTAGTAAGTTGGAAAAGTATACTAAGCAACAACATGATATGGCCAATAAGGAAAAGACCCTTCTGTTAATGCAAAAGGTTGGGTAATCCTAGTGATACTCATGACAGAGGGACTCCTCTGCTAATTCAATAGGTAGAGTACTTAGAGGCAATCTCCCTATCCCTTACCTACATCCCCCTTAGAACATAGATAGTGGATCAACATAGTAGCTAGTATGAAAGTTCTACCTTGCAAGTAGAACACCCTTTTTCGATGTGGGGATTTACGATACCGGATTATATTGAAGCTTTCATGGTCTATGTCAGTTATTGTACCTTAAATAAAGAAGTAATGAAGAAATATTAACTATTCTATTACATTCTAATGATTTTACTAAGTAGAAGTGAGGGTATGAGACTTCTCTTGTACATTGCACTAGTAGGCTTAGGAGATTGTTGTAGGTGGTTAATTATAGTAATGAAATAATTATGATAACATGTCTACATAAGTATAAATTTAAAATGTGTGGCGAAGGTGATTTATATGGGAATGGTTGGTAGGGTTGGTAATATGGGATGCCAACTCTATATTGCACAAGTGGACCCTAGGAAGTGCTCAGGTCATGCCTTCATTGTAGTTTGGACATTATTAAAGTATTGTCTTATGTGTTGTCTTGACGACGTAAATTACTTTCATAAGCCTCATAAATGCATATATATATATATATATATATATACCTTTCTCATCTTTTTAATGGTTTTTATGCATCTCTCCATACTTAGTGCATTATTTTTACTAACCCCTTTTCTCCCTTTATATTATGAGTATAGGTTATGGCTAGATGGTTGCTCCTCCACTCTTGAAGAAATATTGGACTTCTCATCTCCAAGGCTTGTGGAAGGTCCTCAAAGATCCGAGGACATATGCACTTGATACCACTTTATGTTTTCTCTATTGATGTAATAGACTTAGTAAATCTTTTCTTATGTACATTTGTTCTAAAGACTATTGTGTCTAAAGGGCTAAGGTCCCTATTTGTAGAATTTTGTTGTTAGATGGTGATTGTGAGTTTTGTTGAACTATTATTTATAGATTGTGATTGTGAGACAATATTAGACTATGTAAGTGAAATTGCTTATATTGCTAAACGAGAACTCTATCTAAACTTCATAAGAAAGAAGTCTGAGTATATTTCAAACGTCAAGTTTTAATTTTTACGCATTATTTCAATTTTTTTATGCAGTGATAATTATCCTAAGGGCTTGTATAATACCCCTTCGGGGTCGAGTACGCCGGTAACATCTAGGGTGTTCTCTGCGGTCTTTACAGTTGTAGGGGAATTGGGGCAGCAGGTTATGCAAGAGAAGGGTCACTTGGTGTTATAGGTGGAGGAGTGCATTTTAAAAAGGATGGGAGTGGTTGTTTTAATTGAATGTTTTATATGTTGTTTTGTGTTACTGGTATGTGAATAAAGGCTTTTGTGTGGAGGTGTCATGCAAAAAAACAACTGGTAAGAAGTTGAGAATAAGGAGCATAAAGTTGTGTATTAACAGATGTCTCTAGGTACTTGGTTGTGTCTATTGGAGTGAGCTTTTCTTGGGGAAGAGGTTGCTTTGTGAGATCTAGTGTAACACCCCAAAAATTTTCTAAGTTAAGATCTGAACTATTCTTATTTACATATAAGTTTTCTATCGAGGACAATTGATTCAAAGGGGGAGATATTGTAACACCCTTCCACCTGTGTTAGTAGACAAGCCCAAAAGTCAAAAAGAAAGTAAGATTAACTTTTTCCCTTCCAGCTCAGGTTAACCATCATTCGAGGACGAATGATCCTAAGGGGGAGATATTGTAACACCCAAAAAATAATTAAGTTACGGCCAAAACTATTATTTATTTGTGGTAGTATTGTGTAATTCTTAAATTGCTCATATGAGCTAAGATCATTTTTAAGTGTAATAATGGATTTGAAGATGAATTAAGGTCACGAAAATCTCCTAGCACAAAGTTGAGTTTAATGTTTCCATACCGATTAAGTTTTGACATAAGACTCTACTTATGAAAATTTCAAATGATCAAATCTCGCAACTACATAATGAATTAGGTGTGACCTATAAAATTAAGTTTCTTGAGTCCTCTTTACAACACCACACAGTTTGCCTCATTTTAAGTGGTTATGGTCGTTTTAACAAAGACTGTCATGTTAGAAAAAACTAACGACAACCAAGACGAGTCGACATACCTGTGATAGGTTGTTAGCTGGGCCATCATATATGTAGAATTTCAGGTGTTTTTGACAATGACAGGTGAGAAGCCATTAGGGCCTCCATTAGATGCTCCTGGGGTTTTGTATTTTTTGCTAACTAAAGTTAATTGAGACTTTTCCATCATTTCTAATCATGAATCCCGAACCCTTTTCACCATCATGAATCCCGACCCCTTTTCACCTAGTTAAGGGTCTTAGTAGTGTTAAACATCTTTTTTATGTTCTTTAACACTTAAAATCTTTATATCAAGGTTCCAAGAGGAGAAAAAACTAAGTTCCCGAGTGTTCTTCAAGTTTCCATCAATTTGACCCAGAACTTTGTTCTTCTCGATTATATAAGACTATCATAGTGTTGAAATCAGGGGCTAACCCACATTGGATATTTCGCGTGCTCGACCACCCATTAATTTCGTATCGAACTACATATATTTATATAAATATTTGAAAGAGAGATATATAATTTGACCTAGAGCACCCAATACATAAGTTGTCTATTGGTCCGGTAGTCATTTGTTGGGGCTTGAGGATATTGATTGCATCTACGTCTTAGGTTCAATTCCCTCTTTATGCAATTTTTTAAAAATATTTTGAAGACCAACTCTTCTATTCTAAATTATTTATTTCATTTAGATCTTTAATTTATCACTCGAGTTGATTGTGCTTTTTACACTTTTCGCTTTTGCTATTTTTTCCTAAATATTTTGGTAAACGATAAAATAAAATAATTCCATTATTCAAAATAATAGTTATTGTAGTATTATTATATCAATATTTTTGCTATTGTATTTTAATTTGATTGTCTAGATCATGAAGAGTCATAAATATTTTTATTTATATTTTGTGACGTTAGTGAAGGGATCACCATGACTTTAAAATCTTTAATCCTCTACTGGTTGAACTAGTTGCTTCTCACTACTTCCATCTACTTTCAAACCAATAAAAGACAAAACTTACAGTCTATCCTTATATTTGAATAGTCTTGAAATTAGTATTATCATGGAATTCGAATTCTACTCTTAATTGTCGATTTTTTGTATATCATGTATCGAGTTTTTTGAGTTTACTGTTCATATTTATTTTACATGAACCTTATTATTGAGCTATTTATTGAGAAATCATTCTAATTAATCATTTTCTTTGATTGATTTATAAGAAAACTAAAAAAGTTTAAGTAGAATCTGAAGAGTAGTTTTGAGAAAAAGTATAAGGAAACTAAGTAGTTCCCAAAAATATCAATTTCAACTTGATAAAAAAGAAACATTGATTTCGAAATGAGTTTAGAGATATTTTGGAGTAGTTACTTGTTTTAAGAGAATAGTTTGAGAAATTATCTTAAACCAAAGAAAAGATACATTTGCCTATGATTATATATTATTAGCTGTAGTATTGAGCACTAATATGGGATTGAGCTCAGACAACTCAAAATCCTCATAAGCCAACATGGGTACAAGATCATACTTTTTGGATATGTATCATTATAGCTTAGTGGGTCCTTTTAGTTGAGAGTTTCTATACCCCAGCACAATATACGACAGTTCTCCAACGTTAATAAAACAGTGTATTATCACATAGCTTATATTGATGGTTTTTTGTTAGAGAATATCCTAATAGAGTTGACGTGTACTCTCCATTTCAAAAAGAGTGGCTTAGTTTAAGTTGACATGGAGTTTTAGATAATAAAGAAGACTTTTTGATCTTGTGGTTTCAAATTACAGTTACGTAAAATGTACAAAATTATCCTTTAATCTAGTGGACTTAGATGTGCTACGTGGAAAGTTGAAATTAAAATGTTCCTAAAAAGTGAAAGAGGTCATTCTTTTTTAAACAAACGAAAAAGAAAAGTGGGTCATCCTTTTTTATTTATAGGGAGTATTTCAATATATTACATATTATGTTGTGTTTAGAGCTGAGTAAATTACTTTGTAAAGATTTAAATTATTTAACTCCTTTATTTCTTTACATTCAACATGAGTATACTTTTATCTATTACAGTCCTTTCATTTCAGTTATTTGTTTTCCAACTCTTTTATATACTCATACATTCAATTTACTGACGACATTTGACCTGTATCTTTTTATGATGCAAATATATGTGTTCATAATCATCAAGTGGGACTTTCTTGAGATCGCTCTACACTTTATATAGCTTTTGGTGAGCTTCCGTGTATTCCAGAGGACTTCACATATGCTTTCTAGTTAGTAGTTTTGAGATGTCGTGGGTCTTGTCTCCACATCTTTCTTTGATAGTACAGTTTTTAATTGTTTAGATTCGACAGAATGCACTCTTATTCATATGAATCATCCGTTTGAGCTAAAAGCGAGATTTACTCCCAGACTCTCTTCTCTAAAAACTTGTTTTAGGTGAGACTTTTAATATTAGAGTATATTTTGGGTAGTATTATTTAACCAAAAGAGAGTATGAGTTGTGATGTTATAAGCTAGTAGTAGTAGAAGAATGCATGCATGAGTATGTACTCTAAGAAGGGAGATAGTGATGGGCTAAATAATGATGTTGCAGTCATGCACTGAGTAAGTTATAGTATGGATGCGTTAGAGTATACTCTAACCACAAGGGATTTTATGACAACGTAACATTGTGTTAGTGAAGGACAAGTATATTTGTTGAATAAAAAGTAGAGTATTCATGAAGGGATAGATCTAATCTAGGCTTATGAAGTGTGAGCTCGTGATATTCAAAGGGTTATTGAACTAAAAAATCAATTATGTATAGTGAATGGGTAAATAATAATTAAGTGTAAGTATGTTTACTCAAATATAAAGATTGACTACTTATCATGATTTTTTAGGAGTAAGTGTTTCTTAATTTTATCTCGTAGTTATCAAGTAGCATAGTATCAGAGCAATTATATTGATATTCGTGTTTAGTACTAGACATTAAGCTTGAATTTGAGATGAGTGTCATGATTAAAATAATGGCAACATGAGGGTGATAATGTAATTTTAAGATCTAATCTAGTAGATTTGACATAGACTAGGTGAGGAATTAAGATGTTAGTTGCAATGAATGTGAGTGGTACAAGTGTGGGATTCTTACTTTTAGATGTTAGTTGCAATGAATGTGAGTGGTACAAGTGTGGTAATTAGACAGTGATGTGTTTAGAAAGAGTTAAACAATGTATCAATCCATTCATACTCTAGCATATTCCTCAAAGTTAAGTTGTTACAACATCATGCTAATGTCTTTAATATTACTCCCTCAGTTTCAAAAAGAATGACCATGTTTTCTTTTTAGTCTGTTTAAAAAAGAATGACCCTTTTCTTTTTTTGGCAACACTTTAACTTTAACTTTCCACGTGGCATGTTTAATACCACAACATTAAAGGGCATTTTGGTACATTTTACATAACTATAATTTAGAACCACAAGATTAAAAAGTCCTCTTTCTTTTCTTAAACTCCGTTCCAAGTCAAACTAGGTCATTCTTTTTTAAATGGAGGGAGTAGAATTTTTTTCATGACCTATTCTCATACATTTTAGGCATATCAACATTTATGCTATGTCCATAGATGAGGGGCAAAGACTTTAGTCCATTGATCTAGATATTAATCCATAAAGTTATGAATATAAGTTTCATATGAACATATTCATATAAGCACTCGCATCTCATAGTATTCTCAGTATTGCGAATTTATGATTTACTCCCACTAGTTAACATAATAGTGTTATGTCAAGCATATTCTTGTATCAGATGTCTTAAATGCATCATACTTGTGATTTTTCATCGTAAATCATCCAGTCATAATATTTTGTTTTAATAGTGATTTTGGCGATAGTAATTGAGTAACGATAAATAGAGAGGGTTGATGTTTCATAGTTGTGATGCCCGTATTAAGTCTGAAGTTATAATGTGGAGGAGGAATAGGATGGAGTTTTACTATGAGTAATAGTTAAATGAGCGAAATTAACGGTTCTTGGTACTACTGTGTTAAATTTCAGTTGGTAATGATGATTAGAGAATGAGCAATTCTTAGAAGAATTGGTTAGTATAAATTCATAGAATGATTATAGTACTAGGCTTGAATATGGTGTTGTTAAAATGTGAATAGATTTATGATGCATTAGGTGTTTCATGATTCGGGCTTGAGGTTGGTTGAATGTGGTTATGAGGAGAAGTATATATTTGAACCTAAATTATGTGATTTAGATAAGTATACCGTATCATGTTTATCACCTTGTTAATTAGAGATTAGACTTGAATACAGTAAGAGAAAGTGATTTGACTTAACGTTTGTAAGAGTAGTCATATACTCTAGTGGGAGCTAGGAGTTGCAGCTACTGAAATGTAGTAATCCGAAAGGAGAGCATAGTTGAAAAGTATTGATAACCTTAAAATCAACCAATCATATCACTCAAGGTAAAATATTCCTATTCTTAATTTGTCCCCAAATATCATTGCTTTATGTCAAATATCTTCAGATAGAGCACGAGTGTGTTCAAAGTCATATCATTCTCAACTTTTGTGATATAGAGAGTTGTAAACTCTTAGTATATGAATCACTTTTTTCTATGTTAGCAGACAATTCACATGTCAAAATAATAGTAAGAGTAACTCTTTCCCCTTCTATGCTCAGTTTGATAATAAACGGAGGACAAATTATCTCAAGGGTAACGGAGGACAAGTTATCCCAAGGGGGAGATATGTAACACCCTAAAAATTTGTATGATAAGACCCGAACAAGTACTTTATTTACATGTAAGGTCGTATAGCATGATACTTAGATTTTTCATATGTGTAAAGGTTATATGGATTTGGAGATGAATTCAGGTCAGAAGAATCTTCTAGCACAATGTTGAGTTGAAAGTTTCCACATCGACTAAATTTTGAGATAATATTCTACTTTGGTAAAATGCAAACAATCATATATACCCGTACAAAATTAAGTAGATTCACGATCACCTACAAAATTTAAGGTATTTGATTACTCTTTATCACTCCCCTGAGTTTCTCTCATTTTGAGTTTCGAGTAAAAGTTTATGGTCATTTTACACGAGGCTATCACATAGAAAAAGCTGATGGCGACCATGACGGGTCATCAGACCTATAACAAGCTGTCAGCTGGGCCGTCAGACATGCAGAGTGTCAGGCCTTACATGTATCTTTGACTGTCATATGTAACAGGTAGTCATCATAGTGACAGGCCATTAGGACCATCGTTAGACGCACATGGGGTTTTTGATTTTCTGTTAATTCAGGGTATTTCATACTTTCTTCATCCATTGTAAGCATGAATTCCGACCCTAGGGTCTTAGTAGTGTTAAAGATCTTTTGTAACGTTCTTTAACACTTCAACTCATTAGAGAAAGGCTCCAAGAGGAGAAAAAGATAGGGTTTCAAGTATTCTTAGTAAAAGAGTAATCTAGGGTTCTAGCCTTATATTTCAATAGTCTTAAGTTTAATAGTATCATCAAATTCAAAAATTATACTCCTAATTGTTGAGTTGATGTATTTCATATATCCAGATTCTTGAGTTGTTTTTTCATGTCTATTTTCTAACATGCACCTTATTATATTGATCTATTTGTTGTGAAATTACATTTACCAATCATTGTCTTAAATTGATTGCCGAGAGAATTAAAGAAGAGTTTTGAGTAGAGTCTGGAGAGATGTTTTAAGATTAACTATGAGGGAATGAAGTATTTCCCAAAGATATCATTTTTAAAATGAGAAAAGAGAAACTTTAATTTATATAAGTTTATGTGTTTAGAGATATTTTAGAACAGTTACCTCTTTTAAGAGGATAGTTTGTGAAATTATCTCAAACTAGATAAAGAGTATGTTTTCTACATTTCAGTATGAATATATCTATTACTGGAAGTAGTAAATAACACCGATGTGGAAATGAGTTCAGACAACTCAAAATCATCACTGCTAACATAGGTGATAACGCTCAACTACATTTCATCCAATTCTAAGTGTTAGAGGTCACAATCAAGTATAGAACCAACAAAGAGTTGGGGCGATCCCACTGGGAGTGATACGGAAGAGAATACAATTATGAAGTAATAATCGCATTCTAGTTGTTTTTAGAAGTAAACATTATCGAAACTAGTTAAAGAAAATTTCATCGGTTGACAACTAGTGTCAAATGGGGGGGGGGGATCAAAATGAGTCTTTAACAACTACGATATAGGGTAGTAATCAAGTAGAGAGGGATCATTGGGGATGTGATCAATTAAATGATAATTTCTCTATATGGGTAATTAATATCTACTAAAGTACGTTGAATCTTAGTAAGTAGGCTATGGTTTAGATGAATAGCCATCTCCCGATCAACTATCAGAAATCAAGTGACTTCTTTCAAACTTCGACAATCATAACATGAACAACCCAATACATTAATTATTCTACTCTGTCGAGCTAAATTGGTAGGATTGAATTCAGATTCACTGTCTCAAGTTTAACCAACAATAACCCAATCACTACAATCATCAATTAATAGTTTCAATTCTAAACCTCTCTCTCAAGAAAGCATAATATGTTAAACTAGAACTGAATTTGGTACTATAATTTATGACGTAAAACACAACTATCAATCAAACTCTCTTCAAATCAACATTGAAATAAATAAATAAATACTAACACCCATGAGTTAATTAGAACATTTAATAATCACACCCCCAAGAATGGAGTTTAGGCCACACATCATAAAAAGCAATAAAATAATACCAACTATGTTCTCCATCAGTTGGATCACAATTATCAAGTCTTCACAATGCTTGGAATTAGTTCTAAATCAAAATACAACTCAAAATTCTACTCAAAACTACTAAAAATAGTGTTTGGAGTTTTCTAGATCATAACACCAGCGTGAGGATATCCAGGAACTCCTTGTCTTCTTTCAAAAATTCTATTTATGTGTTCCCTAATTTTTGGCTTCGGGACCATTGAATGGAGTAGGTTGTGTTTCGCTGAACAAGTCAGCGACGACACTTTCCATCATCTTTTTGCCTTGAATTTTCATTGTCCTTTCTATAACTTTAGGCGCTATCCATCTTAATCGATGATCCAGTTGGTAAATCGCCTAATAGCCCATCCCATCACCGAGTTGACTTCATCTCTTGTCTGGCCATCTATAATTTTAGGTGATCTGACGAATAACTCGACGATGCGTTGAGTGGATTTGGTGATAATCGTTCTTTATTATCTTCAACTTTTTGATTCCTTTCTGTCTCGTAATGTATTTTCTTTGATATTCTTATTTCCTTGTTTCAGTTTTAACACTTTTATGTAACATCCTCCAACTAGAAAGAACTGGAATGAAGTTTAAAATCTGGAAATTATTATGTTTTAAAAGTAAAAGAAAATTTGGAAAATTGTAAGTTAAAATTAAGATTTTGGTCAACTTCAATCGTCTATAACTCCTAGACTACGATAAGTTAGGTGTAGTTACAGATATGGTTGGAAAGCCCTAAAAATGATCTTTCCAACGTCGCTAGTTTGCGCAATTTTGAGTTCGTAGAGTGAGTTATGCTCTTTAGAAGTTGAGCTGTTGAATTAAGAAAATGTCCAACCCGGAATTTTAAGGGGTATTTTGGTCTTTTCACTACCCTATTATTTTAATCCATTTTTAGGAGTTTAATATGGGTCAAATCATAAGTTAGTCAGTTTTAGAAGTTGAAATTTCACACTATGGCTAAGGTGGAGGAGAACAGGAAAGAACAAAAAGAAAAAAAGGGCAAGATTCGCCTAGATCGATCTAGTTTGAACGTGGTTTCACCAAGGATTTACTTTGATCAGGTATGTGAGGCTCTGATAACATTGGGATCTTTCTCTCACGTGCCAAGCATGTTATTTACGCTTTGATTAATCCTAAAAGTGTTCAAATATTGATGATCTTGATGCCTATATCTTGAATTCACATATTATTCTTGAATTTACATGAGTTGGGAAGTTTTGATTTCATTATGTCGTGTTATAAGGACATTTTGAGTTAAATTCTTAAGTATATTTGTTGGTTATCTGTATCTAAGACTAATTTAAGGAAAAGAACCGAGTTTGGGTGGATTGGGGAAGAAAAACAAAGATGAAATTTTGACGAGCGTGAGGATACCAATGGACCCGATATTGGTGATTGAGTTATTTCATGTTTGGGGTATTGACTTCATGGAGCCATTGGAGAGTTCACATGGGATGAAGTATATTCTTGTTGTGATTGACTATGTATCGAAATAGGTGAATCAACTTCACTTTCAAACATTGAGGGAAAGAGTGTCACTACATTTCCAGAAAATAGTATCTTGTCCAGATTTGGTACACCCAGGGCGATTATCAGTGATGGAGGTTCTCATTGTTGTAATGAGTAGTTCAAGGTTTTACACGAGAAATATGGAGTTTGTCACAATGTAGTTGTTTCCTACCATCCGTATTCTAGTAGGAAATTTGAGGTGTTGAGTAGGAAGATTAAGTGTCACGCCCCGAGCTACCCCCGAGACACGGACACGGAACCTAGGACCACAAGTGATACCAAGCTAACCCTACTGGAATGATGATGACCATACTAAAGAATATAAACTGGTGTAGAAACTAAATCATACTTAAAATGAAAAGTTGGGGAATATCTATAATCTATAACCGAGATAAATGAAATCAATGAGTTTAATATAAACAAGTTATTAACTTAATACTAAGCTGAAACTAACTATGTCTGAAATAAGCCTCTAAACTGGACTAGAAATACTGGGACAAGCCCCAGCTTAATCTAGCAAAAACTGAAACTTAAAGACTAAATACTGAAAACAAACTCATGACTATTGTCCTCGGAGAATGAAGACTCACCTCTGAATCTGTTGTACTGAAGATCGAAAATTGATCTATGCGTGATTTGGGTGCTGAGAACCTGAACCTACATCACGAGATGATGTAGCGCACGTATGCGTTAGAACTTGAAAGGCACTGAGCATGTAAGATAGAATAAGGTTGAAATAAAACACAACTAAACAAGCACTAAAGCAAGTATAATAGTTTGAACATGATATAGAGAATTCTAAGCTAACTGAATGCAATGACCAATTTATAACATGCTGAAACAGAATACTGAGTATACTGATAAATGGTCGATGCAAGAGAGTCTGACTGAACTGTGGGAGCTACTAATAACCTATAATAAAACCACATGAGCTAAATGTGGAGTCCGATGTATACGCCCCATCGAGAGGACCCAATATACCCTGCCAAAGGTATAAAGGCATGCTGGCGTGATCACTAAACTTATTGCCCACAGAGGGGACTTACAACCTACTTGACTAGTAGTTCTGCGTAATTGGGTACGCTGAATCCTAGTCCAACTCGGTATTATGCTACTCCCATGAATTATGTAACTTACTGATTATGACTGAGTTTTCGTAAATACTAGATATCTCAAAATTGAACATGCAAACTGAGAATGCAACATTTAATCTGATAATGATGCATTAAAAATGAGGCATGTCTAACTGAATAGCTGATATATCTGACCTAGCATGTTAAATTAAAGATTTAAAGAAATACATAGCTAGGGTTCTGAAATTCATACAATAAATTGAATAATAACTTTACAATCAGATTTGGAACATATATTTAGTAAATTCATGAAGTTCTATCAAAGTTCTAGAAACCCTAGGTTTAATCATAATAAGAGAATAAAAAAACAAACAGAAAACTAGGGACCCAATGGGTGAAGGAAACCCACTAGTGAGATCCCACATACCTGGTGATAAAATTCTTGGAGAGACACTTAGATTTCAGGGCTGGAACTACTAGAACCTTGCTGCGTTCTTGACCTTTTTTCTCTTCTCTTGCTCCTAATTTTCTAAATATTTTTATTAATGATTTGACTTAGATAAGTTTTAGTTATGTTTCTTGGATTAAATTGACTAAAATATGATATTTAGGGTCAAAACGATGTGTCTTAGGGTTTAAATGAAGTGGGAAAACACCAAAAGACCCCTGGGTAAATTGTTGTCGGACCAAACGATGGCCTGGACAGATGGTCCATCGTTACATCGATGGTCCATCGTATGGTCCGTAGGTTGGGCCTATTCAACAGGCCTTCACTAAAACGGGCATAACTTTTTTACTTGGAGGTCTGATTTTAGAAAGGTCGGTTGCTATGGAAAGCTAATTCAATTATCTACCTTTTGGTAGGTCATAGGACACCTAATTCATTTTTTTCTAAGACTTATGACCATCTGAAGTTTACCCAACTGCATTTCCCCCCTAACTGTGTGCTATTTCTCACCTACGCACTGTAGGTCCATTTACGGTCGGTGTTGGTCAATCGTGGTTCCAATCAGAGAGGGGTAAATAGAGTGTTGTTCAACGAATATAGACTACGGACCGTAGTATGACCTATGGACCGTCAATCCGTATGTCATTCGACAATTAGTCAAATTTTCTTGGGTTGAGATTTTGGGGGTTTATGACCCAATCGACGGATGTGCAGGATGGACCGTGGGTTAGGCTACGGTCCGTCAATGGCCACCATCTGTTGAACCTGTAAATTTTCGTAAAAACTAGTTTTTGGTCTGTTTTAGATACGGGGTGTTACGTTATCTACCTCTAGGGAACATTCATCCTCGAATGAACAAAAAACTAGCTTGAATAGAGGGAGAGAGTTTCAACCCTACTACTAAACACTAACTAACTTTCTGACTTGATTGAGTTCCAAGAACATGCAAATACGCTGAAAATGCAAGTACAAACTGAAGGAACATGATTCTAAGACTAAATTCACGCCTGAATGACTGGAAAACTAAAGAGAAACTATTACCTCAAGCTGGAGGGAAATCGGAAGGAAAGATGTGAGGATACTTTGCTTTCATAGCAGCTTCTGCTTCTCAAGTAGCTCCCTCTACGGACTGACTCCTCCACAAAATATTGACTGAAGCGACTTCTTTATTTCTCAACCATCTAACCTGACGGTCAAGAATCTCAACTGGTACATCCTCATAAGAAAAACTATATTTCACAGCCACACTCTCTAATGACACTATGGAGGCTGGGTCACCCACACACTTCTTCAAGAGCGAGATGTGGAAGACCGAATGCAATGCTGCTAAGTCTGCCGGTAACTCTAACTCATATGCCACCTTGCCAATCCTTTTCAAGACTTGTAAGGTCCTACATATCTAGGACTGAGCTTCCCTTTCTTGCAAAATCTTATCACTCCTTTCATAGGTGACACTTTTAGGAAAACCCAATCATCAACTTGGAATTCTAGTTCCCTTCTCCTTACATTTGCGTAATATTTCTGACGACTCTGGGCTGTATTAAGTCTATCGCTAATGTGTTGCACTTTCTCCATAGCATAAAGGACTGAATCTGGTCCTATCGAAGATGCTTCACCTAGTCCAAACTAACCAACGGGAGATCTACATCTATTCCTATACAAAGCCTCATAAAGGGCCATCTGAATGTTGGAATGGTAGATATTGTTGTAGGCAAACTCAATAAGAGGAAGGTGGTGATCATCCCATCTACCCTTAAAATCGATCACACAAGATTTCAACATATCCTCTAAGGTTTGAATGGTACGCTCTGCCTTCCCATCCTCCTGTGGATGAAATGTCGTACTAAGGTTAACTTGAGTACCAAGACCCTTCTGAAATGACTTCTAGAAATGAGAGGAATACTGAGGTTCTCTATCTGAGATGATAGACAAAAGAATCCCATGCAACCTAATAATTTAATTAATTCAAAGCTTGGCATCATCCTCTGCCGAATTTGTAGTCTTGAACGCTAAAAAGCGAGAAGACTTAGTAATCCTATCAACTATCACCCAAATTGAGTCATGTTGTCTGCGAGTACGAGCTAACCCTATGATGAAATCCATATTGATCAGATCCCACTTTCAAGTAGGAATATCAATCTCTTGAGTCATACCTCCTGGTTTCTGATGTTCTACCTTGACTTGCTGGAAATTGGGGCACTTACTCACAAAATCTTCTATATCCCTCTTCATGACATTCCACCAATAGACTTCCTTCACATCGCGGTACATCTTAGTGGCACCTGGGTGAATAGAATATCTGAAGTTATGGGCTTTCGCAAGGATATGATTTCTCAACTCACCCACATCAGGAACACACAATCTACCCTAGTAGAGAAGTACACCATGTCCCCCTTGGGAGAAAATCTGCACTCTTTGATTATAGACTCCATTCTTAAGTTCAAGCAAAATTGGATCACTATCATGCTTTACCTTAACCTCCACTACCAAAGAAGATTCTTCCCCATTCTGAACTGTTACACCACTATCTGATATGCTCATAAGGCGAAATCCTAATCGAGTAAGCCTGTGAGCATCTTTCACTAGCTCCTTTCTTTCTTCCTCAATGTTGGATACACTACCCATAGATAATATACTAAGAGCATTTGCTACTACATTCGCCTTACCAGGATGATAATACACACTCATATCATAATACTTAAGGAACTCAAGCCATCTCCTTTGGCGAAGATTCAACTTTTTCTAGGTGAACACATGCTGAAGGCTCTTATGGTCAGTGAACATATCTACATGATTACCATACAAGTAGTGTCTCCATATCATGAGTGTAAACACCACTGCTGCAAGCTCGAGGTCATGACTTGGATAATTCTTCTCATGCACCTTAAGTAGTCTAGACGCATACGATATAACCATATCTCGCGGCATCAACACACATCCTAGGCCAAATCCAGATGCAATAGATCACATAACCATCCTCTGGTAGACTCAAGACAGAAGTTATAGTCAATCTTGTTTTCAATTCTGCAAAACTTTTATCTAAATCATCTCACCATTGAAACTTGAACATCTTCTGAGTGAACCTAGTCAATGATAAGGCTATGGAGGAGAATCCTTCCACGAACCTTCTATAATAACCCGCTAGACCTAAGAAACTTCTGATATCTACAATAGAGGTAGGTCTGGGCCACTGTTTCACTGCTTTTATATTTAGTGAAACCACTCGGATCCCTTTGTTAGATACGATGTGACCAAGGAAAGAACCGAATTGCAACCAAAACTCACATTTGCTGAACTTAGCGAATAACTGGCAATCCTTGAGAGTCTGTAAAACAATTCTCAAATTACTCGCATGTTCATCCTCATTTCTAGAACATATGAGGATATCATCAATAAAGACGATAACGAACAAGTCCAAGTACTATTTGAACACTCTGTTCATCAAATCCATGAAAGCTGTCGAAGCATTGGTTGGTCCAAATGACATAACTACAAATTCGTAATGTCCATATCGAGTTCTTAAGGCTGGTTTTGGAATGTCACTATCTCTGACTCTATGCTGATGATAACCCAATCGGAGGTCTATCATTGAGAAAGTGACTAGCACTCTGAAGTTGGTTAAACAAGCCTTCAATCCTGGGGATGGGATACTTATTCTTGATTGTGACCTTGTTCAACTGTCTATAGTCAATGCACATTCTGAGAGAACCATTTTTCTTCATTAAGAACAATACTGGTGCACCCCTTGGTGAAATACCATGTTTGATGAAGCCCTTATCTAGAAGGTCTTTCAACTTCTTTTTCAATTCTTTAAGCTCTGCTGGAGTCATTCTGTAAAGAGGAATAGAAATAGGTTAGGTATCTGGAAGGATATCAATTCCAAAGTCCATTTCCCTTTCAGGAGGGACTCCGAGAAGATCTTCTGGAAACACTTCTGGAAACTCATTGCCTACTGGAACTAAATCAATAGTTGGGGTTTCAGAGCTAGAATCCTTAACCCGAACTAGATGATAGAGATAACCCTGAGAGATCATCTTTCTTGCCTTAAGGTAAGAGACGAATCGACCCATGGGCGCTAAACTACTACCCTTCCATTCTAAGATTGGTTCGTCTAGAAACTTAAAAGGAACGATCCTAGTTATAAAATCGACTGATGCATAACATGAATGTAATAAATCCATGCCTAGAATGATATGAAAGCCTACCATTTCTAACTCTACAAGATCTGCTGAGGTGACTTTGTGAGATACTGTGACAGGGAAATTTTTGTATACTCGTCTAGCTATAACTGGGTCACTGACTTGAGTAGATAATGAGAAAGGTTCTGAGAGAGTTTCTGGACTAACACTGAATTTGACTGCTGTGTAAGGAGTAATAAAAGAAAGAGTAGTCCCTGTATCTAACAATGCATAAATATCAAGGTCAAAGACTCATAACGTACCATTAACTACATCAAGAGAACCATCCTGATCCTGGCAAGCCTAAAGAGCATACAACCTGTTTTTGCCCTGACCGCCATCTGTACCAGATGAGTTACCCTGCTGAGTTGGGAGACTTGTTGGTGCTACTGAAGTTGTAAATTGATCTCTACCATTACCGCCTCCTTGACCCTGTCTAGAAGGATAATTCGTCAACCTGTGATTAGACTGACCGCACCCAAAGCATCCTATTTTTCTTGTGAGACACACGCCCGGATAATTTTTACCACATTTAGGGAAAGTGCGGGTAAGTCTTGGTGCCTGAGACACTTCCGTGAGACTTAGGGTCTGGTTCTCTACCCTTCTGGTCATGCCTGTTCTTGGAGGATGGAACATTAGCCGACGAAGGGGCTGAAGCTTAAAACGTCTCTTACTCTGCGAGCGATTTCCACAACCTTATTTATTCTGAGAATAGTCATAGTTCCTAGTCCTAGACTTCATATTCTCCTTAGCCTGTTCCCTAAGATTATCACCCTCAATCTGTTGAGCATGAGTCATAAGTCTAGAGATGTTCATATCTCCAAGTAACATAGCACTTCTGCACTCGGTTTTTACCAAATCCGACACTCTATACAAGAACTTATTCATCTGAGTCTTGGAGACAGCAACTACTGAGGAGCATACCTGGAGAGTTGGTTAAACTTGAGTCCATACACTTGGTCTGTCATATTACCCTGCCTTAAGTTCTTGAATTCTTGGGCTTTTGCTTCTCTCGACTCTATTGGGAAAAACCTGTCGAGAAAAGTCTCACTACAGCAATCCCAAGTGATAGGAGCCGCATTTGCACCCCAATTCTTCTTCCACTGAGTGTACCAAATATGAGCAACATCTTTCAACTGGTATGATGCCAACTCAAACCAATCATTCCCAGTGACTTGCATTACCTCAAAGATTTTCTTGATCTTATCCAAGAAATTCTCCGGATCCTCATTAGCTTGCGATCCTAAGAACTCATGAGGATCCATCCTAACAAAGTCACGGACCCTTGCTGCTACTGATCCACCATTTTCATTCACATGAGCATGAACCCGATTGATCTGGTTAGTCATACTTCCAGCCAACATCTGTATAGCATTTCTAAACTCAGCATTGGAGACTTCCTGATCTGGGACAGGAGGAGCTGCGTTTGCATTCCTGGCATTCACATTCCTAGCGTTAGCTCTATGAAAAGGCATGATTTGAAATGTAGAACGTCAAGATGGAGTGGAATAAGATCATACCTTATGCACGATAAGAGTAACAAGGGAATGAAGTTTCCCCAAAACACGTTGTAGCCTCCCTCTCATTAGATGTGGTGCACTTCACACCCATGAAAAGGACTCTACTTATTGAGACTTTTAAGACATCCTAGGACTCTAGAACCTAGTGCTCGGATACCAAGTTTTGTCACGCCTAGAGCTACCCCTGAGATGCAAACACGGAACCTAGGACCACAAGTTATGCAAAGGTAACCCTGTTAGCATGATCATGAGCATACTAAAGAATATAAGATGTTGCGGAAACTAAATCATACATAAAATTAAAAGTTAGGGAATGCCCATATTCTATAACTGAGATAAATGAAATCAATGAGTTTAATATACAGAAGTTATTAACTCAATACTAAGCTGAAACTATGTCTAAAAATAGCCTCTTAACTGGACAAGATATACTGGGACAAGCCCCAGCTAAATCTAGCAAAAACTGTAACTAAAAGATTAAATACTAACAAGAAACTCATGACTATTGTCCTCGGAGAATGAGGATTCACCACTGAATATGCTGAATTGAAGATCAAAAATCAATCTGTGCGTGATCTGGGTGCTAAGAACCTGAACCTACAGCACGAGAAGATGTAGCGCATGTATGCTTCAGTACTTGAAAGGTAGTGACCATGTAGGATAGAATAAAGCTGAAATAAAACATACCTAAACAAGCACAAAAGTAAGTATAATAATCTGAACATGGTATAGAGAATTTTGAGTTAACTGAATGCAATGACCCATGTATACATGCTGAAACGGAATATTGATTGTACTGATAAATGGTCAATGCAAGAGAGTTTGATTGAACTATGGGAGCTACTTATAACCGATAATAAAACCACATGAGCTAAATGTGGAGTCTAATATATACGCCCCATCGAGAGGACCCAATATACCCTTCTAAAGGTATAAATGCATGCTGCCGTGATCACAAAAGTCATTTCCCGTAGAGGAGACTTACAACCTACTTGGCTAGTAGTTCTGGACTAATTGGGTACGCTGAACCCTAGTCCAACTCTGTATTATGCTACTCCCATGAATTATGTAACTACCTGAGTATGACTGAGTTTCTTAAAAACTGGATAGCTCAAAACTAAACATGCAAACTAAGTTCAACATTTAATATGATAATGATTCATTAAAAACTGAGGCATGTATAAACGAATAGCTGAAATATCTGACTTACCATGTGTAATTCAAAAACTAAAGATATACAAAGCTAGGGTTCTGAAATTCATGTGATAAATTGAATAATAACTTTACAATCTGATTTGGAACATATATTTAGTAAATTCATGAAGTTCTATCAAAATTCTAGAAAACCTAGGTTTAATCATGATAAGAGTATTAAGAACTGACTGGACACTAGGGACCCAATGGGTGAAAGGAACGCACTAGTGAAATCCCACATACCTGGTGATTTCACGGAGAAACACTTAGATTTCGGGGCTGGAACTGCTGGAACCTTGTTGAGTTCTTGAACTAGGGTTCTTGAATTTTTTTCTCCTTTCTTGCTCCTAATTTTCTAAGTTTTTGATTAATGATTTTATTTAGATAAGTTTTTAGTTATGCTTCTAGGATTAAATTGACTAAAATAGGATCATTTAGGGTCAAAACGACGTGTCTTAGGGTTTAAACGAAGTGGAAAAAGACCAATAGGCCAAAAGACCCCTAGGTAAATTGCTTTCGAACCAAACGACAGCCTGGACAAACGGTCCGTCATTCTATTTGTAGGTTGGGCCTGTTCGATAGACCTTTACTAAAATGGGCATAACTTTTTTACTCGGAGGTCTGATTTTACCATGGACGGTGGCTATGGAAAGCTAATTCAATTATCCATATTTTGATAGGTTATGAGACACCTAATTCATTTTGTACTAAGAGTTATGACCATATTGAAGTTGACCAAACTGCATTTTCCCCCTAACTATATGCTATTTCTCACCTACGGTCAGACCTACAGACTGTAGGTCCATCTACAGACCATGTTGGTCAATCGTGGTTCTTATCAGGGAGCGGTAAATGGAGTGTTGATCGACGGATACAGAGTACGGACCGTAGTCTGACCTACGGACCGTCGGTTCGTCCGTCGTTCGAAACTTAGTCAAATTTTCCTGGGCTGAGATTTTGGTGGTTTCTGACCCAATCAAAGGATGTGCAGGACGGACCTTGGGTAAAGATACGGTCCGTCGATGGCCACCGTTTGTTGCACATGTAGATTTCAAAAAAACTCGTTTTTGGTCTGTTTTGGATACGGGGTGTTATTAAAAAGATTGTCAACGCCAACATAACTTATTGGTCAAGAAGGCTTGATGATGCTCTATAGGCTTATGCACCTCATTCAACACTTCTATAGGCATGTACTCCTAACAACTTGTATATGGAAATTCATGTCATTTGACTATAGAGCTAGAGCACACAGCAATGTGGGAGTTACATAGGTTGAATTTGGATTGGGATGCCACATCAAGTCAAAGGCTAATTGATATGAATAATTTTGATGTTTTTTGCCTAAAAGCATATGAAATTTCAACCTTGTATAAAAAGATGATTAAAAAGTACCATTATAAAAAGGTTGAAAAGCGTGAATTTGTTGATTGTGATTTCGAGTTGTTATTCAACTCAAGGTTGAGTTTGTTTCTTAGAAAACTCGAGTCCAAATGGATACATTCATATTCACTTAAGTTTCCCACGGGCGATCAAGGTCGAGAACACGGAAGGAACAAGGTTCAAAGTGAACGAAAAAAGAATTAAAATATACTTGGGGATCGTCGAGTGTGCAAGAAGTGATTGAGGCCTCTTATCTTGATGAAGTATGAGTAATCAAGGTGTCCGCGTCGGTCCACGATGTTTAATCAACCATTGCCTTGGACGCAATATAAGATGTACAATCTATCAAACCTATAGGTTTTTCTTTTTGATATAGGAGTTTTCTTCTTTATTTTTGATTTTTGAGCTCTTGAAATTGATGTTTGTTTTTTTGGTGACGGATAGATATAGATAAGTGTCTGTTTCTAAAATTTGTAAAAAAAAATTTAAAAGGAAATTCCTAATGGTTGCGACATGTGAAAGAATAAAAAGCAAAATCTGCAGCAAATAGATGTGCACTAGTCTACGGACCCCTTCAATATTGTGTTAGTGAAACCATGGACCGTGGATGGCGTTCGTACATTCCAGTAATTTTTTCTAATCTTTCTAAGTATCACAGTAACCTACGGAACCAACCCACAGTCCTTAGGTCAACCCACGGACCGTCAACGCGGTAAAGTGGGTTAAGCCTAGGGTTTTCTCCTGGAGAGACCTGAACCCCCTTTCATTAAGTCTTTATTTTAGAAACATTTCCTCCAACCATATTTCTTCCTTAACCGTTACAACCGTTCAACCAACCCATATTCTTCCATTAATCACCCCCAAGTCACTCCCTTATTTCCCATATTAACCATCTATCTCAAATATCTCCCTCTTCTCTCCCTAATCACATCCCTCTCCTTTCCCAAAGATTCCAAGGTCTGGGCTCGGTGCTAAAGTCTAGCAAAGAGGTTCAAGGATTTCATTGCATTAACACACTCACCCACTTATATTACTTGTAAGGTAAATGATTTCACCCTAACTTCAAATTTGATGTTCATTGTTTAAACTATGAAATCACGAAGTTGCAACTTGAACTTGGGTTGTTAATATCCTATTTGAATGTTGAATTGTAGTTAGAAATACCCTTGGAATGATAGTATGTGAGTGTCTTATAAATTTAAACCACATAAATTGATTAATAAGTCTAAATTGGATGTTTTGACGATTGTTCATTGGTTTTGTGTAAACATAAATAAAATTGACTAACCACAACCCTTAATATGACAAACTACCAAAATATATGGTGAAATAGATGTGGCCTATTTTCATGGTGTGTTTGTTGAAATATAGCATTGACTGTTAGTTTAACCTCTGAAACCCTGGCACAGAGAAGACCCACGAGTCTAACCCACGGACGGTAGGTCACCCTATGGCTCGTAGGTCGAGGTTTGTGGACCAGTAGCACACATAATATTTCTTAAATGTAGAACCACGATGTGGACTATGGTTCATTGTTACATCGATGGACCGTTATTCACATATATGGTTCCCACATTAGATATTCAATCTTGGGTACTAATACCTACGGAAGGGATCCACGGGTGTCGTTCCATCGACGGACCGTAGCTACCCACTATGGGTCACAGGTTCAGCTATTCCTCAATTTTTTTTAGTTTGACCTTGGTCTAAATCTTGTTCTAAAGTTAATCTATATGTTTTATTGCATTGTTTTGGTACTAACTAAGCTTTCATAGGTTCCATGTCTCCAAAACGAGATTTTACCCATGCACGGGGGGAAATTCCAAGTCAGTCTTCCATCCTGGCGTGTGATAAAGATATACAATGATATGGAATATGTCCCACCTTCAATAAGGTCTCTCCCATGGCTCCCGCACTACTAGAAATAGAGCCCAATATGTTAGATCCAATGGGGTATATACCTACCATCTAAGGAGGGGTCCATACAGATTGGAGCACAGGTTGGCTTAGAGTCACAATCTGACTCTAGTCCTAGAGGCAGTATCGCTTCATTTTAAATGTCGCCAGCTCTAGCAAAAGTGCAACACCTACTAGAGTTGAGCCTCCCCCAAGGCCGATGAACATAAAAAAAGGTGTATATCTGTCCAAAATCATATAAATTAGAACGGGATGTTATTGAACAAACACCGGAGGATGACTCAGACTGTTGTTGAGGAACGTAGGGTCCTTACCGACAGTCTCCACACTGCACCAACTATTCTGAAGCTCTTCAAGAGACACAAATTTGAGTGGATATTGTGTAGCATCTAGACCTATAGTAAGGTGAAGACCAGAGAGTTTCATACCTAATATGCCACCACCGTGCGAAATTCAATCTCTATAAAGGCCAAGCCCGATGCTCAGCCTCTACTTCTGTCCACTTTTGTATGGGGGTTCCCAATTAATATCCCAAAGGACAACATTCACAGGTTATTATGTTGTCTTGTCCACACTCTACCTATAAATATCGCAAAGTATGACTAAAGGATGGTCATCATTCAAAGAGAGGCATTTCTGAGGGACACCGAGCAAAGGGACACACTATTGAGGTGGTTGGCTAGTCAAAGCTGAGCAAGGAAAGACACTATTGAGGTTGTTGTATAGTCTTATTATTGTGGATGGGAGCATACTAAGTGGGTTCGTACTCCTAGTCTTGGTATTAGGAAGACTACATTGAGCTTCGCTGCGAAGTTCTTCTGGTTGTTGGTTCAAAATAGATTTTCCTCAACTTAGGCGGACAATGTAGTTACATGGGAGAGTCTCTTGATGATGGAAGCCATTATGGAGGGTTTTGAGATTGATGGCACCCACATCCTGATATAAGAGATCCACGAAAGGGTCTTCAAGGACACCACTACCCTGCCTTTGCAGCGTATGATTTTCCAACTCCAAAGAGATGCTTCTATTCCCATTTTGCAATGTGAATGGTTGCTTGATGCGAACAAGACTCTGGATATTGGTCTTATTTAGGATGACGCCAACCTTGTTGCACCTCGTAAAGAGCCACATGTTGAGGTACCGCCTTTTGGCTATGATCATGCTACAGATGTTGAGAAGATTCCATGACACCAATATTTCAACCCCTATAGTAGGGGACCAATCTACACCTCTTTGGACACTAGTCAGACCCCTAGCTCATCCCGAGCCATTCCTTCTTTAGGGTCCAATGTGGTTCCTCTAGCTTGAGTCCCAAAGCTGGAGACACAGATTGCCACTTTGCTTTAGAATATTAAGCCATTGATGCAACACTCAATTTTGGAGTATGAGGTGAGAATAAAGTAGATGATGGAACAGAAGGTTCAGGTCGTTCATAAGCGCCTGGATATTTTTGATTTGTAATTGTTGGAGAGGCCAACTTTGACCATTAATGTGACCACCTTTTAGAGGGAATTAGCTAGCCTTTGCGCTAATGTTTCTGCATTCCTAGATCTAATTGAGACTGAGCTAGAGTTTTCCCTTGCGGTACCAAAGGATGAGGTAGTGATGACTGCTCCTTTTGGCAATACTATGCCGCTACCAAAATTTTCTTGTGCTACTAGGAAGAACCACTACTCCGACCACACTATCGATACTAAGGAGGCTCTTTAATTGAAGAATTTGGAGCGCCAACAGTTTGAGAAGTCCCAGCAGGTGTCTATTCTTGATGAGAAGAATAGACAATAGCGGGCCTGTAAGTTAGATGTTGTTTCATTTGAAAATCTTATGGTGCTATGTTAATTGTTGAGAGCGCTACTAATGGCGTCCTTAGTGTTGATCAAGCGGGCTCCGAGAGACCTGAACTGCAACACATGTATCCCACATGTTTGCTTCACCCTATGTTTTATTTTTGATTTATTTTTCATTGGGGCAATTGCACTTTATTTTTTTAGAGTAAATGGATTGTGAGTGATAAGGTGAAGTCCGAGTAACCCAACTCATAATCCACTTTTGGGGTTTTCTTGCATGTGTTATTTCCCCCCAAAATACTATTTTAATTTTTTTTGACTATGCATGTTTAGGATTCTATTTTATAGAAGTAAGAAGAAGAATAAAATCATGATGACATAAAAAGCATGAAGACAACTTTATACCCGTCCAAAAAGTTTGAAATGTGCTAGATTTTTAGGCTTGATGAGTTGAATATGTTGGATCTCAATATGACATGATAAGAAACCGATTAGACATTATGACTTAATCTAAAACTTTAATTGGGTAATCAAATAATTTGATAATGAAATAATGTGCCATGTGTCTGTGAAAAAAATTTCAATGTTCATATAGTATATTTCAATTTAGAACTTGCCCCGTTGGTCTTACTAAAATAAACTACGCTAGAAGTTGGGAAATGATCATGGCTCTTGTTCAAGTAAGTCAACTCAAGCCTAAATGATTCAAACAAAAGAAACAAATATTCCCTTTGATCCAAATGTTTGAACCTAATGTAGACCACTTCTTTTAATAAACCTAACTCACCTTCCCTAAAATGATTGTTTTCGCCCCAGTCTCTCGTTGGACATGTGCAACTTGAATTAGGCCAAAATCCTAAGTTGAGAGTGTCTAATTCAAAAATTTACCTTGATCTTGGCCCTGGTCTGAAATCATATAATTTGCACCTCAATTCATGCTAAATACATAAGTTGAGGATAGCTAGGAAAAACAAAAGCAAAAGAAAAAAAGGTATGAAAAGAGTTTATAGTGACGACAGAAAAATATAGAAAAATATTTGACAAAAATTCTGAAAGAAACAAAGAAAATATAGTAAATGAAAATGAGGAAAAGTGAAAAATATGAGCTAAATAGTCAAAAGTCACATCTCTGTGAAAGAGTATCAAGGGAAAGAACAGAAAAATAAAAAGATGTCAAGAATTGGTGGATAAAAGAGGTAAAAACCAATGTAATATCACTAAAAATTACCAAACGTATCCTACCTGACCCTGAGCCTACATTACAAGTTAAGAAAGTCCTATAGTGATCCTAGCATCTATTTTGGTGAGTCTAAGATTTGAAAATCAGGGCAAGCCTATGGTATTGAGCACTAATTGTACATGAAATAGCTTATGAGTATGATTGTTTAATCAATCGATAAACTTAAACTTCATGTCTATTGTGTGTGAAAAAGGAATTCTTTTGAAGTGAGGGAACTAATTACATTGTTCAAACATTAATTCCTTGGTGATTGTGAAAAGTGTATGTTGTGGTGTTTATTATGTTGTGGTGTTTATTGGTCGATCTATGTCATGTTCTGATCCGCATGAGTTAGATTGTTGTGTATAAATGAAAACATTTGCACTAAGGAGATGGAATTGTGGATTTAGAGTGTTAATTTGCCGCTTAAGGACAAAAAACAAGTTTAAGTTGAGTGTATTGATATACCGTGATTTTATGGTAATTTTGATGTGTTTCTCTTAGAGTTTGTGTGTGTCATGGACTATTTTTTATTAGAAATAATGTTTTATGTGTAATTTTTGCAGGAAAAAGGCTTGGATGTGGTTGATGAAAATACAGAGCCAAAAAGTGCATAAGTGACCACCCACGGACCGTAGGTCAATGTCGGACTGTGGATTTGCAGTCGTATGTCCTTTTTCTGCGGGTTAAAGTTTCAGTACTCACCCCACGAATACCGTAGGTGATGCATCTTAGGTGGAAGAATAGAGAAATATGACAAGTGTGGAACTATGGAACAAGATGACGTACCATTGGTCGACCCATGGTCTGTCCTACACGTCCGTCATTGATTATCAAAAAGTTGAATGTTCCTATACCCGATGAAGATTTTCTATGTCTTTAGCCACGGAGGGTACCTACGGACCGTAGGTCGACCCATGGTCCGTAGATCAAAGCGTCATTTTAAACTGCGTCCTGCCACTTATTGCCTTAATTTTTTTTCCTATTTTATTTAGGATTTGTTTTCTATAAATAGGATGTGTAATCCTTATTTTATGGGTTAGACATTATTTTTAACTTTTAGTTTTTGGTGTGTTTGGGAGTGAACTTGCAAACTTAAGCAATTTAGTTTTTCGAAACTCATTTGATACAATTTTCTCTTTGAATTTCAAATGAGATTTTGAGTTTCAGCATTCTACTTGTAAATTCATGAATTTGATTTACTCAATTATGAATTGTGTTCTTTCAACCACGAGTAGCTAATTCCACAACTAGGGTTGTGGGAACCATGCGTAATCAAAGAAGTATGAATAATAATTAAGTAATGCTTCAATAGTGTTTATGGATGTATTGTTAATTCTTTCATGTACAAGTATATTTAACAATGTGCAACATTAGAACTCGCCTCGTTGCTACTTTCCAGACCGAGGTAGTTAATGAGATAAGAATTAACAATGAATATTTTGTTGATACTATCGAATAGTCTAATGGTAATTTGTGAGAATGTAAAAACTAAGTCAGACATTAATGTGATGTCTAATCTAGGGTAAAGGTAAGGGATAGTAAAGCATACACTCATAGTCGGACCAATGTGCGAGGTGAAATCATCTACCTTGAGGAAAAATCTCTTAGGGATGCCTAACTTACAAACTTTACATGTAAAACACTAGGAAAGGATTACTATTATTGGGATTACTGTGTTAAGATCTTATGGGGAACACATATGTCCTAGTTTCTTTCTTATATTAATAAAGCAAAGTTTGAATTTTGTCTACTTATAACTTAATCAACGATCACTTACACCATGAGAGGCGAACTTCCTACCTTGCATGTGAAAGTAATCTATATGAGATCTACTGAAAATTTGATGTTACTGGGAGATGTTCCCCTACTTGATGCTTCGTGAAGTATGTTATGTATTCCTTGACTAGAATGACTTGATAGGTGTACTAGTATGGGAAAGGGTATGCGACCTTGTCTATGCATTGCACATGTGTACCTTGATAGGATAGTTCCTAGGTTGGTCTTCTAAGTACATGCATAAGATTGTATGAACATGTTATGAATATAACTTATATGCTATGATGTTAAGTATATGATATGATGAAGTATGAATGTGCATAGTGTCTTGGTGTGTTTATATGAAAGTATTGCTCATATAGTTATACCTATAGACTTATGCATTGATGTATGACATGTGTGACATTTATGTGTTATGTGAAAGGTTTGCTCACATATAAGTATACACACACATGTATGAAGATCTAGTTAATGGAGGGGCCTTGAAAGGTGTGCTCATGTGTACCAAAAAACTATATAGGTGCTTGAATATTCTATAAGCATATAAGGAATCCTATACATTTACCTTACATGCATTGTAGTAGACATCTAGTGAATATGATATCAACCTTTCATTAGACACCATAACCCTTTACTACATTGTAAGCATGCATAATGTGTGAGTGTGTGTATATATTGGTCAACATGATCACATAATTTCTATCAACACATTGAGGATGCCACCCTCTTAAGACCGTAGTACCCTTTCAAGCATAGACCACACAACACAATTTATCACAGGAGACAAGACAATCTTCACATTACATTCACATAGGGGTAAATAGGTAAGGGATTATAAACCATTATAACTCATCAATGGAAGTACCTACACGTTAACCTATCATAGATATACACATGCTTATACAATAGCCATAAAACTCACAACTATAACAGAAAAGAAGGCATAAGCTTCACATGTTGTGACCATCCTAACCACACACTCATATATACATCAATTTGCCTCAAGTCCATAGTCAACACATATATAATGACAATAAAGTAAACACCGCCACCATAAGTGGACCATACCACACAATGCCTTACAAGGCTCATCAACAATACTATAGAGAAAAGTAAAAGAGATAAACCTTCTAACCAATTTCTCACCCTTTGATCATCCTTTATCAATACTCCTTTTTAATAAACAATTAATATAAAAAGGTAGTTTCTAGATGTGCTTTATTCATAAAATAAACCATGCATAAGCAACTACAAGACCATACTACAAACTAGTACAATACATCATCAACATACTAGAAAGTAGAAGGGCATAGATCTTTAACCAAATTCAATTACATTGAGCAACAATCATATTTCATCATTAGTATCAATATAGCGCAGTAACTAAGTACATCATTATCAAGCCTAAATAATAATTTATCTACCCTAGAATTAAGATCACATCGTGTATTGCAACATTGAATCAATAGGCTAGAAGAGCCTAGATCAATCCTTACCAAGACTTCTTTACTTTGATCATGAATGATTCATACCCAAAATTCATCAATAAAATCAATATAAGGCAGTAGTTTAATAAATCATAACCTAAATGAAATCCTACTACAAGTGCCATTAAATCGATATTATAGTGAATAACATGCTTTAACAATCAATAGAAAGATATCGATCAATTCTTCAATACTCAATCCATATTGGACAAACAATACATAATTCATCATCACATGATATCGTGGGAAGTATCTAACCATCACTTTGACATAATTGAATCTCACAATAAGCATGCTAGCATCAAGATCACAAAATACTACCTTATACCCTAGCCTTGTTCAAACTTCAAACCTTCATGCCCCTGGTCCCTCATAAATAATTCACCATCAATACACAAACTAGGAAGTATATATAATCACTTCAACATACTAGAACCTTAATTCAATCGATATACATTCAAGATCACAAAGCCCACACATAGGCTAAATTGAGACATTGAAGCGAGCAAGGGTTCATCATGCGATTGGATAAAAATTCATGTTATGATCAACATATTAACTTCAATTCATAATTAGGAAGCCTTTTTAAAACATTTTGAGAAACATTCCATGTCTATATTGAAGAGGAAGAGATTTGATCATATTTTCTCTTTGAAAACTTTGAGATTAACTCTCTAGATGGAAGGATAACTAGAGATGAATGATTACCATAACTTTATCTAGAAGCTAACCTATAAAACTTGATGAAGAATCCATTAGAATCCAAGCTCCAAGCTGTTCTTGAGCTTCATCTACAATGGAGGTTTATAGAGAGAATCGGTTTTGGAGGGAAAGTCTATTTCTTGTAGAATGAATTGGGAATGGGTTGATCATGTTTTTGATCACTTAAAAACACTCAAAAATAACCAAATAAACCTAGTAGGTTCAGGTTAGGACGTGGGGTGAATTTCCGATTCACCCGTTAATTAAAACATTCGCTAGGCAGCAGTTGCAGGCAACTATCAATAGAAAGCATCGACTGGGCGTCGACAGGACGATGGGGCATCCTGCTGCTCCGTCGTTGGTGACTGCAGCTCCTTCTTGGTGGCTTCAGATCCTCCTGAGGCTAAATTTAAACCTACTCCCCAAGTCGACGAGGTGTCGAGGGAGTGACGAGGCGTCAATTGAGCTCGTCGATTGACACTGCCCTCGACAGTATTCGGGTCCTTCATCGAGGGACTTTTGCGGGGCCCTTGGGAAGTCATACCCAGAAGTTTCCAATGTAAATATGAAAATTAACAAGTCAGGAACCTTCCACATAATTTTCACCCAAAACCATAACACGCAACAGGTCAAAACATGCTAGGCACCATTAAGACACACATATGCATGTTTCAAGGGCTAACTTTCGAACGTCTTGGACGTTTGACATCCAAATTCATGAAACTCTATAAACTGCTTATAAAAATTATTATTACTCATTTAAAGTCATCATAAGCTCATGAAACACACATAAGCACATAAATCCCCATAGGTGACTAGTCGTCGAACGTCTTGATCGTCGCTTGACGTTTGACGTCCAAATGACCTCAAATCACCCAAGCATACTTTAAAACCCTTAATTAACATGTTAATAATTTTATAGTCACAAGTGAGTATCTAGACACCCTAACTCATTTTGGGGGTCTTAAAATGGACCAAGTTGCGTTAGTTGTGTTCTATCCCTTTTGTTTAGTAGTTGGGATATTTCTAGTTTTCAGAGTTGATTGTTTCTTTCTTCATTTTACTTATTATTTTCTCAATTGTGGAGTTGTGTTTCGCTTGCTCGACACATTTTTGATTTGTCTGCGTCTTGGGTCTTGGGTTTAGTTATGGCAATATTGAAGTTTAAGATGTGGTCCCTTGTTGAGATTGGATTAGTTGTAATGTTGGTTCTTTATTGTTGTGTTGATATATCTTGAGGCTAGTGTTTGATTTAGGGACTGAATGGTTGTGTTCAGGTAGTTTCAGTTCTTACCTCTGTTAGAAAATGGGAATTTTCTAAGAAGATTCATCTTTAAAATAGGGTTAAGGAAATTCACGAAATCTCTGAGTTGGTTATAATTGAGGATGCATGGTTTGCTTTCTCATGATTAGTTCATTGCGTAGTTCATTAGTAGGATTTGGTACCCTTGGTCCACTATCAACCAGTTAACTGTGTAAATACGCAGCATATTGGCTTGGTTTCACTCAGACTGGGTGGTTGGTTTAGATTTGCGATAGCAGAGTAGCTTGTTGACTCGTGGTCTAAATTTCATTTTCTTGGAGTATTTCCGTAAAGCTGGTCTCTGTGCAAACTTGTCGTTCACATGATGGGGGTCCTTTCGATTAGCATGTTAAGTTTCAAATGGTTGTGTTTCAGTTGGATTTGTTGCTCTTTAAGATCAAAATCTAGACTTTTGGACTTACCTTGGACCGAGTTCCTTGTTTTGACGATTATTGTTGCTCGATGTTCTTGGGGATCTTGTGCTGCAATTATTAGATGCTTAGGACGTCTAAGGACCGAAAATATTCTTGATTATTATAAGGTGTTAGATATGTAGAACAAGGTTCATTTTTTGATTTGGGAGTTCGATTGCATCAGTCATGGTCCTACAATTGTTCTATTTTATTGTTTTGATGTAGTTCTAGTCTACTCAGATGATTCTGGCGCTTTCAAGCACGTTCGGTTAAGTTAGGTGAGGGTTGGAGCCCAAAATTGATTTGGAGGAGTTTTTTGAGTTTTGAAGTAAATTTGAGAATTTTTCCTCTTAACCTAAGTTATGTAATGGTATTGTTTGATTCTAAAGAGTGTTTAAGGGTTTGGCGGAGCATGCGAACTCAATATCCTCATCTTTTTTTTGTCTTTAGGCTATGTCTTTTTTCTTAATCTATGATGCACAAAACCAAAGGCGGATCTAGTAATTAGAGTCACTGGGTGCCAAGCAGAGGTGGACCCAAATGATTTGATAGGGGTGCACGTGCATTCGTTAACTTCAAAAATATTATGTGTATATATGTATATCTATCGTAAGAAACTGACATAAAGTAGTGTATATTCAATTGTTCACCTATAAGAAGCGTAGGATGCCCTTGTTTAGTTGGTACAAGCCAGAGGAACCACTCGCGAGAATACAGTTCAGTCTTATTTCAATATTTTTATTTTACGTTTAGCTTATGAATCATATTCGAGTCATTAGTACCAATCAAATACTACATTATTCGTTAATTGTAGTAAAATTTTTGTTAACTACCTAAATTAAGATAGTATTGGTGCGTCAAAATCTTCAGATTTTAGATTGTCTCTAATTCTCAGTAGACTAATCGATTAAATCAATTTTTGATTCAGATAGAACTATTCATCTTGTGACTGGATGGGAGAGAAGGATTGGGCGACGGAAGGAAGCCTGAAGCTTTAATTAATGACAACTTTTTGTTTGTTCAAAAGTTTAAAGGAGGTTTCAACAGTGAAGAGAATTTTTTTAATATCTTTAATCATGTAAAAGAAAAATCAAAGAGTTAAATCAAATTAGTTACAAAATAATTATTAATTAATACTTAATAAGTAAAAAGAAATCAACAATCAAAAGAGAATGTGCTATAAAAAAGAAAAGATGCCTGTGGTTAAAAGGAAATATTAAAACAAAAAAAAAAACTTCTGCTTAGAATTGATCCCTTGATCGAGGAATTTCAAACTGGACGGTCTACGATTACACCAAATAATGCATTTGTTCTCTGGGTTGGAACAGGTTTTATTTATCCATATTTGTACAAAAATACTTCTATATTAATAGAGTTTTCGCCGAAGCTCGTGGGTGGCGTGGCACCCCCACGGGCTATATTAGATCCGCCCCTGCACAGAACTATGAAATTGACCGATCCAAGAAATAGAATCTGGAGCAAAATTAATATGCTAAGTCGGAAAAATAAATCTGAGAATAATTGCTAAAAGAATTGTATTCAAAAAGAGAGAGAAGAGTTATTTCATTAAGCATGAATTTTGGATTCTCATACAACTTGTATATATGTTATGACTAAAATGAATCGACTAACAGTTGTTGCAGCTAACTTCACTATAACAACTAACTCCTAACAAACCAACATATTCTTAACCACTTTTGCCAGCTCAACTAATTAATTATTTAGCTAATTTAATTTCCATTTACTTGCAACGACTACCCTGACGCGAGCACCCTTGACCTGTACGGTTAAAAGAAGGAATCTTGTGTTACAACTTAAGAGAGGAAACTCCCATGTAGCTTGATCTTCAAGGATACATGTCCATTTGACTAAGACCTATCCAACAACTTTGTTGCCCTTTTCACTAATCTTTTTTCCAACACAGTCTCAAGAGAATGAAAATAAGGAATGGATAAGTTAAACACTAGAGGATGTGTAATAACCAATGGTAAATCATGACACCTCTAAAGTTGAGACACATGGAATGTATAGCATATAGACCGAAGTGCTAATCCAAACATTAATAGGGTAAGGCCCAAAATACTTCGTTTTGATTTCTTAAATGGACTAATAGCTACAAAAACTTGTTTAAGGCTATATTTATAGATATACCCATTCTCCAATAGTGAAAGTGTGGTATGATCTATGTTTATTTCCTAGATCCCTCATTCATTGTTATGCACTCTCTATATGAAACTTGATCAACTGCTTGATAGCCTCTCTAGCAGCCAAGGACCTATCCACCGTGTCAACAAAGAACTCACGAACAAAATACCAAAGGCATAAGAGTAGTTTTTGACCATAGAGAACCTTAATGCCCTTAATGGTAGTGTGATAAGTAGTGTTATACACAACCCCTCCTTAGGACAATGAAATCAAAAACACGGAAAATAATTCCACAATGTTCTATTAAACACCTCTATTTGACCATCAATTTGGGGATGGTAAGTAATATATTTTTAAAGTTGGACCCCTTTAAGAGTAAATAATTTCTACCAAAATAACTAATGAAAGATCTCTATCACTTGTTATAGTTACTGCCATGCAACTTAAACACATTGAACTTTGAGTATTAACCTGAGCATTATAAAGTTGTTGTAGTCTTATGAAGTGACAAAACTTGCTACATCCATCTACTACCACCCGACAACTTCCTTTCCGTTAGACTTGTACGTCCTTCAATAAAAAAATCAAGGCATATATTTGTCCATACACCCTCAAGGGAACAAATGATTATAATAAACCAGGGGAAGCTGCAAGATCATACTTATGGTATTGACAGATATCACATCTGCTAATGAAGTCCCTAATGTCTTGAATAAGGCCCTTCAATGAAATAGTGATGTATTCTTCTAATAGTGGCATTCATTCTTGAGTGCCACATTGAAGTAAATATGTCATAACTCTAAAACAGTTTTTTCAAGGCAATATCATTTACCACAACAAGTTTGCCTTTCAATCTCAATTTCTCACTACACCAAGTATATGACTTGAAAGGTTTCACCTACAACTTGGAATCATCTTGGAAATTATCTATTTTAAATCAAGATCATACACACATGTTTTCTTAATCTGCATCAACAAAGCATTATTTGTAACAAGTAAGGAAGCCAATAACTCATCATTGTTAGGATTTGAATCTTTTAGAGAAAAAGATAAGGTTCAACACATGTAATTTCATTTATGTTCATATTTCAAAATGCATAAATACATATCTACATAAACTTTTCCAAAGTTTGTTGAGGACCATCATATCTAACCACTATTGCCTTTCTTACAAAACATATTCCTTAAAACAAGGACTACCTTTCCTTTACACACTTAACATAATATTTTTAAAAAGAACAAGTATACAAAAACCATCTAGAAGTATCTTATTTTCAAACATCCTCCTCGAGATTTTTCTAGGAAACTCCCAACTTAGCCCTTAGAAATTCAAATTTCCCCCTAGGAAGAGACTTGGTCATGATTTACGCAATCTGTTGATCAGAGCTGCAATGAGCAAGTTGTACTTCTCCATCATTTTCTGCTTGCCTGATAGCATAAAACTTCACATTTAAATGCTTGCTACAACCATGTTGCACTTGATTTTTTGCCATAGATATTGCTGACTTGTTTTCAACCTTAATGAAAGTAGCTTTAATGTCATTTTGCTCCAGATCATGTACAATCTTTCTTAACCATTGAGCCTAATGAGTTGCACCAGCATCGGCGATGTATTCTGCTTTTGCAGAAGATTAAGTTTCCATCTCTTGCGTCTTTGAATTCCATCAGAACGTGCTTGAACAAAGTGTAAAAGCATATCCAAAAGTTTTTTTCACATCATCAACGCTTCTTGCTCAATCACCATCTGAATAACCCATTATTTGCCATTGATCTTCCCTTTTAAACCAAATACCATAATCAGGAAGTCCTTTGACATATCTCAATGTTTGCTTAGCAACACCAAGATGAAATTGACTTGGAGCTTGCATAAACCTCGACTAAAACTTTCCGCAAACATGAGATCGGGTTATGACAAATACAACAAACTACCAACCAGACTTCTATAAACTGTTGGACCAGCCCTTTCACCTCCTTCAAACTTCCAAATATTTTTATTGAGAATTGTTACAATAAAAAGGAAGAACTTCAAGTAAAGAAGGTGTAAACAGTAGGATATCGCAGCTGTAAATTGCTACAAGAAATTTGAAAGTGAAGAAGAAGGCTTAAGTTTTCTTGAGTTAAATTATTTTTTCCTACATGATGTTTCATTACATATGGTGTATTTATAGATAAAGTGTGAGAATGACAACCAATAATAAGAAAAATATCTCACACAAAACTATTTACCTATGTGTCTCAGTAAGCACCACTCATTTCAAATCAAGACTAACATATCTACTACAAAATATCTCCAAGCTAGGAGTTTCTTGACATTCTTACTTTTCTAACATATCTAATACAAAATATCTCCAATAAAGGAGTTTCCAGACAAATCTTAATTTTCTAACACTCCTCCTTAAGATTTTTAATTGAAACTCCTTACATCAACCTTTGAAACTTAAACTTCTTAGTGGAAAGAGCCTTGGTCAGAACATCAGTCTGCTGATCACTGATGTAATGCACCAACTTAACTTCACCATTCTTCTCGGCATCCCTTAAAGCATGAAACCTTATGTTGATATTCTTTGTTCTTCCATGTTTCCCCGGATTTTCAGCCATCATAATGGCTGATTTATTGTCACATAGATCACTGTTGGTTGTTTTGGCAACAAATTTAATTCCAACAAGATCTTTCTTAACCAGATTGCTTGATTTGTAGCAGATGCAGCAGACACATACTCTACTTCTGCTGAAGATTGTGCTACAATATCTTGCTTCTTTGTGCTCCGAGAAAAATTGCTTGAACCAAACGAAAAACAATAACCATAAGTTCTTTTGTAATCATCCAAACATCTACACCAAACACTACCTTAATATCCAATAAGATCTCCATTCTCCATATTTCTATACCAGATTCCATAATTAATCGTCCCTCTAATATACCTTAACACCCTTTTATCGGCTCCAAAATGCTTAGTGTTGAGATTTAACATATATCGAGATACCAAACTGACAGCGAACACCTAGAAGATGTTCGATACAATAGACTACAAATTAGACTTCTATAAACTTTTGGAACTTCCCTCTCTTCGCCATTATCCTTCATTGATTTTTCATTCACAAAAAAGTGGAGTTGCAACAGCTTTGCACTTGCCAAGCTTAACCCTTTTTAACAGATTCAAGTCATACCTCTTTTGGAACAAGAAAATTGCTTCAGAAGATTGAGTTATCTCCATTCCCAAGAAAAACATTATTTCTCCTAGATCGGTCATCTCAAAAACTTTTGGCATTTAATTTTTAACTTATTGAACCGCAAGAGGATTTTCACCAGTAATCATCAATATAATCGACATAAACTGATATCATAATCAACATTCAATCCACTTGCCCTTTGAAGTACAAAGTAGGCTTATTTAGGCTTCTGTTGAAGCGTTGAGACAACAAATGAGAATCCAGACTACTAAACCAAGCTCTTGGGGCTTCTTTAAGACCATAGAGAGCCCTTTTAAGCTTGTAGACCTTGTCTTCTTCACCTGCAACTATAAAACCTTTAGGTTGTTCAACATATGTCTTCCTCAATCAATCCATTGAGATATACAGATTTTACATCCAAATGGAAGATTTTTCACTTGCATTATGCTGCGAGAGCGACTAGAAACCTAATTGTCTCATGTCGTGCCACAGGAGCAAACGTTTCTCCAAAATCCACTCCAGCCTGCTGAGAATAACCTTTACTACATGTCTAGCTTTATTCTTGAAGATGGAGCCATCTGGATTGTACTTTGTTCGATAGACCCATTTGACCCCGACAACATTCTTCTCTTCTGGCCTATCAACCAACTCCCAACCATGTTTATTAATCATGGAAAGTTCCTCCTCCATTGCTGAAATCCACATTTTGTGGTTTGCTGCTTCTTCAAATGAGGATGGTTCAATAAGAGAAAAATGACATTGCTCATAAACTTCTGCTAGTGATTTGTTCTTCAAAACAGGAGAGTCTGTAGTCAATTCAACATTTGAATTGTTTTTTGTTCCAGGAATAGAACTAGAGGGAGTATCACCTTTTTGCTAATTTGGAGTTGCAGCTGAAGTATTCCTACCTTGGTTCTTCACAATACTATCTCGATCCCAATCATAATGTCTAGACTCATCCACTACAAGATCTCTACTAACAATCACCTTTCTACTACTAACATTGTATACTGTGTATCCTTTTGCAATTGTACTATAGCCCAACAGAACACACAGTTGTGACTTACTGTCTAATTTTCCTCTTTTAACATCAGTAATATGTGCATAGCATACCGAACCAAATACCTTCAAGTTTCTTGCAGACGGCTTGATACCCTTCCATGCTTCAAATGGTGTAATACCTTGGACTGCTCTAGTTGCTAAACTATTTAGCAAATAGACAGCGGTATTGACTGCTTCAGCCCAAAAGTATTTAGGCATCTTCTTTTTTGCCAACATGCATCTTGCCATCTTTATCACAATTCTGTTCTTCCTCTCAGAAACCCCGTTCCATTGTGGAGTGTATTTACCAGTTAATTGTTGTTGGATACCCAAATCTTTACAATACTTGTTGAATTGATATGAAGTATATTCAGTTCCATTATCGGATCTAATATACTTCAGTTTACAGCCACTCTCCCTTTCAACCATAGCTTTGAATTCTTTGAAATTGGAAAACACTTGATATTTGCTACTAAGAAAGTAGACCCAAGTCATTCGAGTCTGATCATCTACAAAGAGAAAAAAAATATTTGTTTCCACTCAAAGAAAAGTCGTCCTCATTGGTCCACATAAATCTGTATGAACCAACTCTAGCTTTTCTTTAGCTCTCCAAAGGCTTCCTTTAGGAAAGGATCTTCTATGCATTTTACCAAATTGACATGACTCACAAACATCTCTACACATGTCAATTTTGAGTACTTCAAGCACCATGCCCTTTGATTGCATATACACCAGTGAGCAAATATTATAATGACCAAACCTTTTGTGCCAAAGACAAGTATCGCTCAATTCAACATCAAAAGAGAAAGTATCAATAGAATAGCATGAAATTGGAAAGGAATTGTCAATCATGCTAATTTTAGCTACTTCTCATCCTTTAGGATCACAAATAACACATTTTTGGTCCTTAAAATTAAAAAATAATTTTTATGAAGCAATTGAGCAACACTTAACATGATTCGAGTCAAATTTGGCACATAAAGAACATCATTAATAAATTTTTGTACCTTCATCACTAAAGAAATTTTACTGACCCTCTACGGTGAGCTTCCACCAATGAGTCATTTTCAAGCTTCACTTTGGTTCTATCAGATCTGTCCAAGGTAACAAACAAATTTTCATCAATAACCATGTTCCTTGTGCACGCGCTATCTACATACCATTTACATTGGTCAATATGTGATGTGTGTGAGGCCATGAAAACCTCCTCCTCTCACTTTCCAACCTCCTGATCATCTGCGAAATTGCTCGATGGGAAGACTGGCCACTTTGATTTTGCTTTTGCCTACAATACTTCTCAACGTGACCATACTTCTTACAATATCTACATTGAATTGGAGGCCTCTTCGAATTCTGCCAACGATTCTTCTTTAGGTGGTTTGTATTCTTACACATGCCACAAGGTGGAAATTTTCCTTTTATCGAAAAATCACCTTGGTTTCCACCAGATTTTACCTCTCCAAATTATCCAACCAAATTTTTGTGCTTTTCTTTTGATGCTTGAATTTATGCCTTGCTTGAAAGGCGTCTTCTACTATCCCTTCACTTCTCATAGTGACTCGTTGCTCTTGTACTTGCAATTTGGAGATTAGCTCCGCTATCGTAAGAGTAGTCAAGTCACATGACTCTTCAATAGTCAGATTTTTTATTCAAACTTGTTTGGAAGACTGACCATGATCTTCTCTACAACTTTCTGATCTGGAAAGGTTTCTCCAAGTATTCTTATCTGGCTCACAATCTCCATCAGCTTTGAAGAGTATTCTTTCACACTGTCTAAGTCTTTCATCTTCAAAACCTCAAACTCTCTCTTTAATGCTAAGAGTCTAACAAACTTTACTCTATTGTTTCCTTCAAACTCCTCTTTTAACTTATCCCAAGCCTTTTTGGCTGTTTCACAAGTCATAATACTCGTAAACATCACGTCTGTATTACTTGAATATATGCAAGTGAGAGCTCGTGGAGATCTAGTCACCAACTCATCATACTTCTTAATTTCATTAGGTATTGCATTAACTCTCAATGGATGGATAGAAGGTTCTCCAAGCTCAAAAACATCCCATAAGTTAAGAGCCTTTAGATAAGCCTTCATTTTGATGTCCCATATGTGATAATTCTCTTCATTAAAAGTCGGAGGACCTGTCGATGGTTGATTTTCAGGTGCCATGTAATTTTTCAGCAAGAAAATTAAAGAAAGAACAGAAAGTAGTTGAGCAAAACAAATAAAATTTGATTCAGATCCCTTAGGAAATAGGCTCTGATACCATGTTTCAATAAAAAGGAAGAACTTCAAGTCTAAAAGTTGTAAACAGTAGGAAATCGCAGCTGTAAATTTCTACAAGAAATATGAAAGTGAAGAAGAAGGATTAAGTTTTCTTGAGTTAAATTATTTTTTCTTACATAATGTTTCATTACATATGGTGTATTTATAGATAAAGTGTGAGAATCACAACCACATAATAAGCAAAATATCTCACACAAAACTATGTACCTATGTGGCTCACTAACCACCACTCATTTTAAATCAAGACTAACATATCTACTACAAAATATCTCCAAGCTAGGAGTTTCTAGAAATTCTTACTTTTCTAACATATCTAATACAAAATATCTTCAATCTAGGAGTTTCTAATCAAATCTTAATTTTCTAACAAGAACATGTGGGGTCGGTACAGACTTGCACCTCTCCATCTTGAACCTTTTAAGAATATCCCATGTATATTTTCATAGAGAAATAAATATTCAAACCATAGCTTGAAGATTCTCCATTCCCAGAAAGTAACTCATTTCACCCAAATCTGCCATTTAAAACTTGGTCTCCATTTCTTGCATGAACTGATTTACCAGAGCTTTATTGCTTCCTATTACCAGAGATCATCAACATAGAAGGAAACGACAAACACATCTCCTCCTTTAGCCTTCTTCACATATAAAGTGGCTACATTTCACTTCTGTTGAAGACACAATGAATGAGATGATTATCAATCTTATTGTACCATAATCGAGGAGCCTGCGTAAATCCATACAATGCCTTATGAAGTCGGTAGACTTTATCCACCATTCTTAGAGCTTGAAATCCTTCTAGTTTAACAACATAGATCTCCTCCCAAAACAATCGATTTAAGTATGCGGATTTCACATCCAAATGATACAACTTCTAATTTGATTGAGCTACCAAGCAAATAGCAGCCTTATTGTATCTTGTCGGGCAAATGATGCAAACGTGTCTCCATAATCCAGACCTGCAACTTGAGTGTAAACTTTCACAACAAGCCTTGTTTTGTATTTATAAACTTAGCTATCTGGATTAAGTTTGGTTTTATAAACCCACTTCACCCCGATCACATTTCTTTTTTTGGGTTTATCAACAAACTTCCAAGTATAATTCTTTTCTATCATACCAATCTCCTCCTTCATGGCTTCAATCCAAACTTCATTTCTTGATGCTTCTTCATAGATATTTAGTTCTGAGATTGTAACATTACATGTTTTATATATCGAAAAGGGACCTTGTCTTCAAAATTAGTGAATCACATGAGGATTCCTTGTTTGATTCTTTGCCTTCTTCCAGAGTTTGAGACCCAAATAATTGGATTTCAGGCAGCTGACTCAAGTTGTGAAAAACTACATTATCTTTCTCCAATTTTTCCTTATCCCATTTTCAATAAGCATACTCATCCATGACTAGATCTCTTCGGATTGAAATACTTTTCATTTGCAAGTTGAAAACTCTATAACCCTTGGCTTGTGATTAATAACAATGATCCCCAATTCACCTTTTGGTTCAAGTTTGCTTCTTTTGATAGAAGGAACATGAGAATAGTATATCGAACCAAAAACATTTAGATGTTTTGCAGATGGTTGTATTCAACCCCATGACTCAATATGAGTCTTTTCATCCACAGGTTTTGTTGGAAACCTATTTAACAAATATATTGAAGTATGAATAGCTTATGCCCAAAAGCTTTGTGGCGGTTTCTTTTCTAGCAACAAACATCTTGCCATTTCAAACTATTCTGGTCTTCCTCTCCGAGACTCCATTTTATTCGGTGAAAAGCTAACTATCAACTTATGATTAATCCTCATATATTCATACTACTTGTTCAACTCATTTAAGTGTATTCGCCACCATTGTCTGACCTCAAAGCCTTTAGCTTACGGCCACTTTATCTTTCCAAAAAAGTTTTAAGTTTCTTAAAAACTGAAAATACTTGAGACTTATTACTCATAAAATGCACTCAAGTCATCATTGTTAAGTCATGAATAAAGAGCACAAAATATTTATTGTGTCCCAAAGATGATGCCTGCATAGGTCCACACCCATCAGTGTGAACTAGTTCATGTTTTTCAGTTGTCCTTCAGGTAGCACTTTTAGGAAATGATTTCTTGTGTACCTTACCCATCTGACATGACTCACAAACTTTTTATATAGATAGTGAAATCTTAGGTAAATCCTTAGTCAAGCCCTTTTCATACATAGACTTTAAAGTAGCATTGTTAAAATGACGATATCTTTTGTGCCACAACCATAACTTATCCTTACATGCAAAATTTGCACTATAAAACCTCCCATATAAAGGAAATGTTTTATCCACTATTTCTACTTTAATGATAAAAGTATCTTCAGAGTCAAAATAAAACAATTTTGTCATTAAAAAAATGGAATAGCATGTAGACATCATTTGAGCCACACATAAAAAGTTTCATGCTAAAGAAGGAACATACAACACATCATGTATAAACTATTTACCTTATGTAGTCTGAAAGGAAATTGAACATTTTCTAAGTGCATCTATTGTCTCACCATTTCCCATCCTTACTATAGTTTTGATTGTCTTGTCAAGTGTATGAAACATGAGCTCATTGTGTGACATATGCCTCGTACATCCACTATCCATGAATCATGAGGATTAGTTGGTTGTTTTCTTCAAAAGAACCCATAAACAAGATTTCTTCTTCCTTTATGGACTCTTCACTAAAATTTGCTTGTTCGACATGGCGTTGTTGTTGTTGATTCTACTTGAGCCTACAATTTTTGTAAAAATTACCCATTTTTCTGCAAAACCTGCATTGAATTGATGGCTTTCCTTTGAACAAACAATCCTTTTCTTGATGATTGGTTCTTTTACAATGGTTGCAGGGTGGAAACCTTCCTTTATCTGAAGGTTCCTTCCATGTTTTCCCCTTTTACTACTTTATCTTCATCCATCCTTCCATTGTCATTCACTGGCTTCTTGCCTTTATGATTTGCCTGAAACACCACTTCATATTCTTCTTCATATCTTATTCTTGATAGTTGTTCTTGACCCTACAAATTGCTGATCAATTTCGCTACCGATAAGGTCTTAAGGTCACAAGATTCTTCTATTGCTGAAAACATAGACTCAAACCTTGTTGGTACTCTTATCATGATCTTCTCCACCACTGTCGAATCTGGAAATTTTTCACCAAACAACCTCTTTTTGATTACAATCTCTACAAGTTTGGCAGAATACTCTTTCGCGGTTTCTCCTTCTTTCATCCTAAACATCTTCGGCAGAATACTCTTTCGCGGTTTCTCCTTCTTTCATCCTAAACATTGAGAGTTAAGAGTTTGACAGTCTTCACTCTGTCACTTCCATTAAACACCTCTTTTAGCTTCTCTTATACTTCTTTAGGTGTATCACAGTCCATTATTCTTATGAAAATCACATCTGAAAGTGTTGAAGAAGACATGAGAGAGCCTTGGGTTTCCTTGACTTTGCATCTTAATAAATCTTCATTTATGCAACTGTTGTATTTGGTCCAAGTGGAAGAGGATCATCTTCACTTTCAATTGTTTCCCATAGACTAAGAGCTTTGAGATAAGCCCTCATCTTTATCACCCATATGTGATAATTTTCTCCTATAATCATAGGAGTTGTGCACCCAAGAAGCTGGTGGATGACATGTCATTGTTGCTCAGCTCTCACCTTAGATGAAATGGAGAAAAAAAGTTAGCTTTCTTTCCTTCACATATCCCTCAAGAAGAAGGGCTCTTGATACCGCTGTTAGGATTTGAAACTTTTAGAGAAAAAGATAAGGTTCAGCAGATGTAATTTTTATTCATGTTCAGATTTCAAAGGCGCACACACATATATCTACATAATTTTTTCCAAAGTTAGTAGAGGACCATACATATCCAACTACTATTGACTTTCTTATAAAACATATATCGTAAACAAAGACTACCTTTCCTTTAAATACTTAACATAATATTTTAAAAAAGAACCATTAAACAAAACCATAAAGAAATATGTCATTTTGTAACGAACATTGGGTTTCCTAGATAAGGCATCAACAACCTTTTTTTCAGTATCCTTTTTGTACTTAATAGAGAAGTCAAAAGCCATTACCTTTGAGATTCCATCAATCTAGAAATCTTTACGGATGTTCTATTCTAACAAAAAATAAATTGGCAGCTTCTAATTTGTCTTGACTACAAAATATCTACCCAACAAACAATGATACCACTTGGTCACATAAAAAAATAAGTGCTAATAATTCTCTCATACACAGACATAGCCGGATGTTTTGGAGCCAAGGACCTATTTATATAAGTGATAGAATAGCCATTGGCATCTGTTTAAATCAAGAAAGGTTAGGAGTAGTCTGGCATTGCTAGCACATGAGCTGATACTTGGGCTTACTTCAAGGTGTTGAATTTTTCAATAAAATCATAATTCCATGCAAAGCCTTTCTTTTGTAGCAAGTCATGCAATGGTCCAAACGGAATCAAAACCCTATGTCATTCCTAGAAATCCTCCGAGTTATTCGATACTAATAGGCATAGGTCAAACCGTTACAACCAATATTTTCTTCGGATCACTTGAAAAACCTTCCAACACTAATAAAATGTCCAAAATACTCTACTTAGTTATAGGAAATGCATATTTCGACATTTTAGCACACCGTTGCAACATTTTCAATAATGAAAACATATCTTTCACACTACAAAGATGAGAAACCATTTTCCTATTATAAATAAGCATGTCATCAAAAAATGTCAAAATTGACTTCCTTAAAAGAAGTCTGAACACAACATTCATGAGAACCTGGAAGGGTGATGGATCATTGTTCGATTCAAAAGGCATGACTAAGAATTTGTAGTTTCCTTGATGAGTTTTAATGCAGTCTTATGAGAATCACCTTCAGCTATTCTCAGTTGGTCGTATCTTTCTCTCAAGTAAAGTTTGGAGAACTCTTGAGCAGCCCCACTCACCCACTCCAATTTGTTAGGAATCTGCTTTTGAACTGCAGTAAATTAAATTTTACTGTATATGTTTTTGAGACTTAGTCAATTAGTTGTTAGTCATGATTTTCTTTTATTTAGGAGTTGTTTAGTGAACTGCTAAAAATTGTATGTTGTTTTTTTTTTAACTTTCATTCAAGGATCTTATACATCTATTCTGAACAATTAATAAATTTTTACTTCTTCCGCTTCTATTCTTTTTCAGTCTTTTTCTTGTTTTAGGCGCAGTCTTCGATTTCCCTTTGTGTTATTTAGGTTAAACAGGTTTTTAAAATCATCAATTGGTATCAGGGATTTATTTCTTAAGGGACCTCTGTGTGTGGGTGTCATTCAAATTTTGTGAATACCATGAATGGATAAGTGATACGCTCAAATTTACTTCTCGAAAAGAAGTATAAGCGGTCGTATCAAGTAAAGAACCCAATTATGAGGTTGGGATCGATCCCACGAGGAAAAGGATTTAGACTTAACTTTAACCTACAGTTACTTATATTTAAGCAAGTCCTTTCAGAAAATAGGTAATAAAAGGGGGGGGGGGTTAAATAACAAAAGTAATTAAATATTTCTAAGTAAACAAGTAGCAAGTATGAATATTTGATATTTATCAATTGATGAGAGTAACTAGGGCATATTTGCTCCCCACAGGTTCATAACGCAGTAATTCTAGCTATAACAATCCTTTCCTAGTATCTTGCATGCAAAGTGGTAAGTTATGTATCCCTAATTCCTTGGTACGGCAACTAGGGAATTTCACTCCGCACCTTGGTTCGGCTACGTGTGTATGCTTTACTAAACCTTACATTTACCTCATATTGAGCATCATAATCAATGTATGACTTAGTTGTTACTTTGCACCAATCGACACTAGCCTATTAGATAGTCTATACTAAATATACGTTGATAATTCTTTTCTTATTATCTACTTCCTTGGTCCGGCAAATAGCAACAAGGTGAGTTCTAACGCGTAAAAAGACTTCTAAACGAAAGAACTATCAATACGTGCAAGATACTATTCAAGAATTTTTATTTTAGCTAGTTTTTACCTTGTTATTCACCCATGGTTTCCACAACCCTAGTTATGAATTTAGTTACCCATGTTAACAATCAGACAATTCATATTGATTAGACAAGAATTCATGTACTTACTTTGATGAGATTGAAGAAAATCCAAAAAATTACTTGAATAAATCAAAGTCTTGTAACAAACGATTCCGGAAAGTAGAATATTTCCCAAAATCTCCAGTTCAACAACTAGGATAATAGAACTTAAAAAAACCAACGAGTCTAACCCCAAAAATGAGGTTTTTACAAGTATTTATAATAAAGAAGTCCTAACATAAAAAGTAAATCTATTTAAGGAAAATCTCCCCAAAAACGCATCTGAGTCAACGACCGAACTGATGGACCGTCGAGGCCCTGACGGACCATCGAGGCCTCCCGTCGTTCCACACATAGAATCTTTTTTAGCTTCTTTCTTCTCAAACTCACTATTACCATCGACGGACCAGGATGACAGTCTGTTGAGTGCACGACGGTCCGTCGATGACTTCTGTTTCTCCACACTTAGAATCTTTTCAAGACGGGTACTGGGCTACTTTTTGTTAGCAATGACGGATGTGCAGGACGGTCCGTCGTAAAGATGACAGTATGTCGATAGCTTCAGTAGCCCCACACTTGGTCATAATCCTCGATCTTCCTTCAGCAGCATTTTCTTCAGACGACGGTTGCCACCTATGAACCGTCGAGGGGTCGACGGACCATCGATGGCTCCGTAGGTCATCACTTCAGCAATTTCAGCACAGTTCTTCCGCGTTTTCATTTGGAAAATTTTCCTACAAACTAAGACAAAAATACATTAAAACTACTACCAAAAGGCCTTAAAACACACTTAACTTAAGTAAAAAGCGTTGAAAGTATCGTGAAACGACGGTACATCAACACCCTCAACTTAAATTTGTTGTTTGTCCTCAAGCAACGCACTATGACTCACCACAAAACCATTTTACAAGAGTATCCTTATTTAACCTTTCGCAATCATCTGTCTATCAATCTCGATTATTTTCATTATGTTTATACATGCTATCACTATTAGGCTCACTCTTGTGGATCTGACCATGACATAGACTCACCACACACCGACACTTATCCTCTTTTATCTCTCACCAAGGTACAAATTTTCTGATATTGCAATTAGTGTCCTCACTTCAAAACGACATCCTCATTTTTCACACAATGATTTCAGTTTGAGTATAAGGATTATTTTTTTCAAGACTCGCTCTCAGAACAACTTCACACCTAATTTATACTGGTTTCCATAGGCTTGCCCTTATTTTTAGTGCTTTAAGTTCACCATAATAGACTCTTAGGATCACGATAGGACTTTCTTAGCTTGTAACTTAGGCTCAGGGTCAGGTAGGGTACATTTGAATGTATTTTAGTGACGTATTGCCCTCCTTGACATAGTGGCTAAGCATCTTACCTTTTCATCGTTTTATTCCGCCCTATTTCTTAATTTTTTTTATATTCTTTCACGTTACTTTTCTCCTTTCTTTCTCCTTTTATGTAAGTGATTTAAAAAAAATTCACTTTGCTTTCAACTTTTCTTGAGTCACTTTTCTTTTGTTCTTTCTCTTTATTTATTCTTTCAACCCCACTTTCTGGAGCATTCCTCAACTAGCCATCCTAATCTCATGGTTTTGCCATGAGTCAAGGTACACAATACCCAAGGTTGTGTTAGGGCCACGACAAGGTTGTTTTCTGCATTAGCCACCCTCAAATTATATTTTTGGCATAAACTGAGGTGCACATGTCTAAGGAGGGACCAGGGCCAACACATTGTTCCCAGAAAATACGAGTTGGGGTGAAAAAGAAAGGTCTATTTTAAGCTCAAATCATTTGGATCAAGAAGGGATTAATTTCATTCGGTTTTTTGTTATCTAGGCTTATGATTGGATATCTTGAACAAGGGCCTATGATCCTTTCATAATTATCTATCACAATTTACAATTAGCAGGACTAACCAGGAAAGTTCTAGCTAAGTACCAATGGTGGACTATTCAAATTTTCCTCACACTCACTTGACATCTCATTACACTACCAGATTATCAGACACCTAGTTCGAGTTTTACATTTAAGGTCATGCAGTGGTGTATCTCTATGTCATGCTTAGAGCCACACATTCATCAGTTATTATGCTTAGTCATGCAGCATTTTCTTTAAATGAGGATATCATTTTGTTTAGCCATCATGCTTTAGATTCCATTTCTATACTATGTGCAAAAGATACCAACATGCCGGTTCAACAATAAAATAATCAATTTCTTGGTGAAAAAGAACACAAGCAAGAAAACCCCAAGAGAGGGTTGTGAGTTGGGCTACTCAGACTTCACGCTACCACTCACTTTCAATTTACCCCACCCCCCACAAAAAGGCATGCAATTGTCCCCAATGCATAAAAGCATATAAAATAGGGTGGTAGGTGAAGCAAACCAGAGGCACAAAGCGCCGACGATCAACATGCTGGCGGGTTCGGTTTCCTGAAACCAGCTCCTTCTGTAGTAGGGACACCATCGGTGGTGTCCTCAGCAATAAGAGCACCATCAGTAGTGCTCCTCTCATCCTGAACAAATCTACAGCTAGACGCCCCAGCAGCCACTTCTAGAACCCTCAACTGGCGGGCCTACTCATCAATCAGTAAGTCTCTCCTCACGGCCTCCAACTCATTGCGCTCTTTCTTCCGTCCCCCAGACTCATCCTCATCTCTAACTCGGTGCCTCTTGGCACGATCTCGTGGAGGAGGTGGTGGCACAGCAGTGGTGGAGAACAGGGAAACCAACACCGTGTCCTCAGAAGGCTCTGCAGAAGGGGCCTCAGACTCAGACACTCGAGCCTCCAGTATGGTATCCAAGTCTGCTCACAGACTCTCCACAGCAGCCTGGACAGTCGTCAAATCCACTGTAGGGGTTGGCCGGGCGAGAACCCGCAACTCAAATACATCTAAGTGCTGGTGGACCTCCATGATCTGTCGCTCAGTATGCTGGGCAATCATCCTCTCTATCCACTCCTCCGCCTCACCAATAGACCTCTGCATCCAAGGCTGGATGTGATGCAAAAGTGTGGCAATTTGGGCCTCTAATTTCTGGACCCTAGCAAGCGGGACCAGTGTAGCAGATGGAGTCAAGCGGGAGGAGCTCGGAGCGGTGCTAGCACCCGGGATAAACTCAACCGGGGTGGTGTCGGTAGGCTTTGATGTAGCCAAATTAGACGTTTGGGCTTACTCTACCGTGGCCATCTGGTACTCACCGAGCGGCTACACCTCTGGAAGGGGCACTCTGTGGGGAGACAACTCATTGGCCTCATCCCGAATGAGGTCAATATCCATTACGTTGGGCGGGGTCTTGATCACATCAATGTGCCACATGGCACTCTTGCAGACCTGCACAACTCAAAGACCATGCACGGGAAGGGGTAAGTAGTAGTGGCCTTAAAGGCCCTATCATGCATCACCGCCTTCAATAGCCACGCGAAGTCCACCTCGAACCCCGCAACCATGGCAGCCATCAGCGCTGCATGATCCTAAGTGACAATGTTATCAGCAGCAGTGGGGGAAAGGCAGTGTCGGACCAGTAGCCATAAAAATTTGGATGTGAAGGTGAGGTTGGCCTTCTTGATGCTCCCCCTGTGCTCCAGCACCCAATCAGTAGCCTCACCATCCACGGAGAGGTTCTGTGCTATCCACCGCTTGGTGGTCTCTCTCACATCTGGCTCACGCAAAAATCGACCGTCCTTGATGAACTTCCACCGATAGTCAAACTCGGCGTGAGGGGGTTCCAGGTGGAATCAACGTCCGCACCATAGAGAAACCTGCGAATGGTCGGCAAAGAAATATCAACCTGCTTGCCGCAGACTCGTACGTATTCTAGAGGTGCATGTTTGGCTGGGGTGGCCCTCTTGTCTAACTGAGACCTAAGAGTCACCACATAAGAGGCGTAGAACTCTCGCACCATTTCTTCGCTATAGCTTCCCACATTCCGAGCCATCCACTCTAGTCGATGTCTTGTGAATATAGCATGGATGGCCGGCATAGTGGGAAGACTATAGTGAAAACCTGCCGCTCGAGTGTCAAGGTCCGGGTCATGACCCCCTTGTCGTTGGGCACCTTGGCATCAGCATATACTTAATATTGACCCTCGACACACCACCGGTTGCGCTGATCAGCAACCGGAGCGGGAACGTCAGTTTGCGGTGCTAAAGTAGAATCAGCACTATCCGCCTAATCAGACGAGGAAGACTGGACCGAAGTAGCTGGAGCATTGGCATTAGGAGAGGCAGAAGCCTTCTCAGACCTAGAAGCCTCCACAGATCCGGATGCTTCCTCAAAACCGGGAGCCTCCTCGGAGCCAGACGCTCCCTCAAAATGTGCAGCCCAACCAGAAGTTGTGCCGGTCAATATGCGCTCCTCTTCAGACTGGGAGGCAGTGACTCCGCCGGGCGCCACCTTTGTGGGTGTCGCTCTGGTGGTGCGGTTAGTATGGGTAGAAGTGAGGGTGTCTGGTGGCACGTACTCCAAGTCACGCTCATTGTCTGAGCCTATGACCATCCGTTCGATGGGGTGACAGACTTAGAACGCCCTCTCGAGTAGACACGGTCTTTCTTGGGTACCATATGTACCTACAAAGAGAAGTTATTAGTACCACTAGAATCTTGTAACACATTTAAAAGCATCAAACACAACAGTAAAACACAAAATGGAATGGCACTGCAGAAGTGCAGCACTACCTGACGGACCCATCGACGGTCCGTCAAAGGGACGATGATCCGTCATGGGGGCCATCGAGGGACGCTTAGAAGAATTTTTCTGTCGATGGACACATACAAATTTTTTTTAGAAAATCAGAAAAAAAGGTTCTGACAGCATCGACTGTTGTGCAGGACAAACCGTCGAAGGGACGACGGTCCATCAGTGGGGTCCGTCCATGGACACTTAGAATATTTTTTAGGAAAATCAGAAACAAAGGTTATGACAGCGTCGACGGTTGTGCAGGACAGACCGTCGAAGGGATGACAGTCCGTCAGTGGGGTCCGTCGATGGGCACTTAGAATATTTTTATAAAAAATCAGAAACAAAGGTTCTGACAGCATCAACAGTTGTGCAGGCGGACCGTCAAAGTGATGACAGTCCGTTAGTAGGGTCCGTCGACAGGCACTTAGAATATGTTTTTAGAAAATCACAAACAAAGATTCTGACAGCGTCAACAGTTGTGCAGGACTTACAGTCGAAGGGACGACAGTCCGTAAGTGGGGTTCGTCGACGAACACTTAGACTAAGCAAGGGATGTTGGGGTTGACGAACCCCAACGACGGTTCGTCGAGGGACCGACGATTGTCGACGGGGTCTCATTCTGTCCTTCAGGGATAGAATTTTGCATCTATTTTGTTTCCCCCAACGTACTAATTCAGAGTATCCTTAGAAACCTTAAGTTTCCCTAACATTTAACCCAATATTTCATCATTCCTAGGGCATGAATTATCACAGTTTGAACATTCGAGTCTACAGCCTATCAAAACCCTAGGTCAGAAACACAACATGTAAACACAACACATTTTTGACAAGACACCCCCGTCCCTTCAATTTAAGTGTTCTAAGGGACTTACGACATCAGGTGTAAGTTTTTAGCATGCCAAAGGGTCCCAAATTAAAGACCCACAAGGTAAGACATCAAGTGAACATGAAAATTAATGATAGTTAATCTAGCAAATCAGAAGAACATACCTGGAAATTATAGTGGAAGAAAAGGGAGTATGAAAACTTGTAGTTGAACAGCAGCAACACCAACCGGCAAGGAGACTGAACAAGATGGAAGATTTGGGGAGAGAACGGAGTTTGTGGATGTGGGGGAAGTGGGGGAATCTGATGATGGAATGGGAGTTAATGGGTGAGGATGTTGGTGAAAATGAGAGGAAATAAGGAGGGAAACTGTTATGGGGGGTATTTGAAGAGGTGGGTAACTGAAAAGTTTGAAAACTTTTAATATGTTGTCGGACGGGACGGGTCGGGTTGGTAGGTGAGGGATCGACGATTCCCCATCGATGGACCGTAAGTCGATTAACGGTCCGTCAACCCCTCCTTCGACAGTTCCCTAACTTAGAAAAATTTAAAGAACATACATGGGAACGACAGATCCTATCGACGGTCCGTCGAAGGGACGACGGTCCGTTGATGGGTCCGTCGATGGGTGCACCAGACCAATTTTTTGCAGATTTCTAGTGATTTGGTCCCTGCACATTTAACACCTAATTAGCTAATATTTTTGTGTTTTCTGGACACTTTTTGGACACGGACCCTACTGTGCGCTGTACCCAACACTTCCAAAGAAAAATAAATGAACATTCAGACGTCTCATAAGTAATAAAAGCAAAAATAATGTGACTATGCCTAGAATATCATGAATAACCTATAGTTGGCTAGAGGATACATATTGGCTTGCCTCCCAATCAGCGCTTGATTTAACATCGCGCAACGATAGAGAACACTTGATTACTCATACTTTGTCAAAATTGTATGCCTCGATCACTTCATTCGCCGTTTCAGCATGCCCTAGATAGATTTTGATTCGCTTCCCGTTCACCTTGAACCTTACACCATCCTTGTTCTCCAACTCAACCGCACCATGAGGGAATAGTTGGGTGATCAAATAGGAACCAGTCCATTTGGACTTGAGTTAGCCCGGAAACAAGCGCAACGTAGAATTGAACAAAAGCACCATATCCCCAACCAAAAAATTGCGCTTCTCAATCTTTTGGTCATGGCGCTTCTTCATCTTTTTTTTTGTAGAGGACTGAACTTTCATATGCCTTCAAGCGAAATTCATCAAGCTCATTCAACCCGTTTAACCTCTGTTCCGCAGCCTCATTGCAATCTATTTTCAACTTCTTCATTGCCCACATGGCCTTATGCTCTAATTCAACCTGTAAGTGACAAGCCTTCCCATATACAAGTTGGTATTGGGACATACCTATGGGAGTCTTGTATGCTGTCCGGTAGGCCCAAACATCATCATCAAGCCTCCTTGAAAAATCCATTCTACTAGCATTCAGCATTTTTGCCAAAATCTTCTTAATCTCCCTGTTTGACACCTTAACTTGCCCACTAGTTTGAGGATGGTAAGGAGTGGCCACATTATGGTGAACCCCATATTTTTCCAATAATCCCTTAAATAGCTTATTGCAAAAGTGGGATCCCCTTTCACTGATAATTTCCCTTAGGGTGCCAAATCTAGAAAATATGTTCTTTTTCAAGAACGCGGTGACACTCTTCCCTTCATTATTCGCAATTGTGGTAGCTTCTACCCATTTTGACACATAATCGACTGTCACAAGAATGTACTTTATCCCATGAGAAATCACAAAAGGGCCCACAAAGTAAATGCCCCACACATCAAACAATTCAATCACAAGAATGGGATTTAAAGGGAGCTCTTGCTTTCTCGATATGCCACCATCTATTTGGTATCTATCACATGCCTTGGCGAACTCATGAACATCTAGGTGAATGGTTGGACAATAGTAGCCACATTGCAAGATCTTGTGAGCAGTCCGGATACCACTATGATGCCGACCTCCAGGCGAAGAATGGCATGCCTCCAAAACACTCAACATCTCAACTTCCGGCACAGAACACCGAATAAGACCATCGTCACAACTCCTATATAAGTATGGCTCATCCCAAAAGAACTTGTTCACATAATGCATGAACTTTTTCCTTTGATGAAAGGACAAGTCCGTTGGGACGATATCACTAGTTAGATAATTTGCAAAATCTGTGAACCATGGAATCAAGTGTTGGGAGGCAGCCAGTACAAGCTCATTAGGGAAATATCATCAATTTCATCCTTTTTCACCTAACTCCCTCATTGCTTCATCTTCTAATAGTAACAAATGATCAGCAACTTGATGTTCGGTCCCTTTTCTATTTTTCACCTCAAAATCAAATTCTTGCAATAGTAATACTCAACGAATCAACTTCGGTTTCTCATCCTTCTTTGCCATCAAATATCTCAAAGAAGAATGATCAGCATGCACTATAACCCTCATGCCAAGCAAATAGGAGCGAAATTTCTCAAAAGCAAAGACTACTGCAAATAGCTATTGTTCAGTGACGGTGTAGTTCTTTTGGGATTCATAAAGGGCTTTACTAGTATAGTAAATGGGATGAAGGATTTTGTCCCTTCTTTGTCCCAATACCACACCAAGAGCAACCCCATTCGCATCACACATCACATCAAATGGCTTGCTCCAATCCGTAGAAATGATGATAGGTGCAGACACCATCTTTTCCTTTAACTCACCAAATACCTTAAGATAAGATTCATCAAAATAAAACTTACACTCTTTCTCAAGAAACATTCACAAAGGATGTTCAATCTTTGAAACTTGATGAACCTCCGGTAAAAGCCTTCATGCCCAAGAAAACTTCTCACACCTTTTACAGAGATGGGTGGAGGAAGTCTCTCTATCACCTCAACTTTAGCTCGATCAACCTTTATATCCTTCTCTGAAATGCGATGACCTAATACAATACCTTTTTTCACCATGAAAAGTGATATTTTTCCCAATTTAGCACAAGGTTGCAATTTTCACACCTCTTAAGAACCTCGGACAAATGACTCAAACACCGTTTCAAGGAGTCACCAACCACTAAAAAATCATCCATAAACACCTTATAGTGCCCACCAGATTGGAGAATATCAACATCATACATCTCTGAAACATCGCCGGTGCATTACATAACCCAAACGACATTCTCTTGAATGCGAAGGTCCCATAAGGACAAGTAAAGGTGATTTTGTCTTTATCTTCTGGTGCAATAGAAATTTGATAATAACCTGAATAACCATCAAGAAAACAGTACCACCCCTTTCCATCAAGTCTATCCAACATCTGATCCATGAAGGACATACGAAAATGGTCCTTCTCGGTTCATGCATTTAATTTCCGGTAATCCATACACACCCTCCATCCAGTCATCGGTCTCATTGAGACAAGCTCATTTTTCTCATTGGGGACCACATTCATTCCCCCTTTCTTAGGTACACACTGAATAGGGCATACCCAACTACTATCGGCGATTGGATATATCACTCCAGCATCCAATTACTTAATAATTTCCTTCTTCACCACCTCTTGCATAGGTGGATTTAAACGTCTCTGGTGCTCAATACTTGGCTTTTGATCGGGCATGAGTTAGATTTTATGTGAACAAATCCCGGGAGGGATCCAAATAATATCCGCAATAGTTCACCCAATAGCTCTTTTAAACCTTTTTAACACCTCCACTAAACTCTTAACTTGATGCACATTCAAATCTGATGCAATAACTACTGGCAAAATGTCACCTTTTCCCAAGAATGCATACCTCAGATGAGGTATTAGAGACTTAAGTTCTACTTTTAGAGCCTCCTGTATAGATGGTTTCGCGGGTGGAGACTCGCGATGCTTCATATCTAACTCCAACTTCTTTGGTTTAAACCGAACATCACCTCGATCAAGTGCCACGACCAATGACCCACACTCTCCAATGCAATCACTATCAAAATTCATGATCATTGCCGCTAGTGCTTTTACACCTAGACTCTCTTCTATTTCTACCTCAAATGACTTTTCAACCCTGTAAGATATGGCAGATACCGATTGGAGCTCACCACTCTGCCTCATGGACCTACAAATGTTGAAAGTCACTTCTTCAATGTTCAACAAAAATTTTATTTGCCCTTTCTCCATATCAACCAAGGCTCTACCCGTAGTAAGGAATGGTCTCCCAAGAATAATAGGCACCTCAAAATCGACCTCACAATCCAGAACCACAAAATTGGCCGGAAATATGAATGACTCCACCTTACTAACACATCATGGAGTATCCCAAAACAAACTTCTTGTAAATAGAGAGAGGCATGAGATTTATGCTTGCCCCAGGATCACATAATGCTTTCGCAAAGTGTAATAACCCGATTGTACATGGAATAGTGAAGGCACCCGGATCTTCTTTCTTTTGCAAGACCTTGTAGCAATAGCACTACAATGCTGCATTCTATCATCATCCTCAAAACTGATCGATCTTTTCTTAGTGACAATATTTTCCATGAACTTGGCATAACCGGGCATTTTTTCAAGAGCTTCTATCAAAGGGACATTGGTAGAAAGTTGTTTGAGCATAGGGATTAAATGCCGCTATTTACCATCCTCGGTCTTTTTCACTAACCTCTGTGGAATGGAGGTGGTGGTCTAGGAATGGGGTCACCTTTTGGGGTACCTCAGTTTCTTTCCCCGTTTTGTCTCCTAACTCACCACTAACCTCCACTACCTCATCATCACCTCTTATCACATTTTTTGCACCAGACGACATTGGTGGGTCAATGCTTTGCTACCACCTCGAGTTGTGACTGCCATACAATGTCCATCATTTTTTAGATTTTGGACAATATTGCTAGGAAGAGTGCCCGGTTGGCGTGGGTTCATAGTCAAAGACAATTGGGCCATTTGCAACTCAAGATGCTTGATCTAGATTGCATGTGCATCAACTTTTTGCCCAATAATCGCTAAGTCACTCCTTAACTCTTTAGTGTGCTCATCACTAGCATCAAACCTCCTCATCGTTTTCTGTTATATATCCTCAACTCGCACCATAATGCCTCCACAATCCCTAGGAGCAACTTCACGATTTTGAGGTGGAACATAGGGCCCACTCCTATCATTTCTGTTACCAAAGTTACCTCGGTTGAAGTTGTTGTCGCGGTTGTAATTCCCATCTCAGACATAATGACCTCTTGGTTATAATTACTGTCACGACCTAAATCTAGACCCCAGACGAGACCGACGTCTTTGACTTCTCAAAGGTCGTAGACAAGCCTACATACGTCATCTTTACTTCATCTAGGTTAATTTTTTTGCGGAAAATTTGAACTTTTTGTTATTTAAAATTCCTATAAGACATTCTACTTAAACTCGTAAATGTTCACAATCAACCATCTAACATTAAGATCATCAAATGAAAAAAATAGTTCATAGCTGCATTAAATGTGTACTTGCCAAAACAGCACCAATATAAAATAAGAAATGAAGTGGGAAATGAAACACTAGTGATACATGCTCTACTAGCTAAGGCCTACATCTAATCTAGATAATAACAGTAGACAGCATCCAAAGCATGAGGTCCTACCAAGTCCGGACGAAAGCTCCATGTCCGGATAGTTATAACATTGTGCCGCACAATCTGACGTCCACATGTGCCTGCACCTAAAAGTGGATATTTGTATAGAATTAGTACACACTTGTACTAAGAATGGGTATATAAAAGCACACACCAAGGACATGCATGAGTAAGAATGGTTCTTTCCTAACAACATGAATTATGGAAGGTCAAGTTAGTGGACTTGCCAAATTTGGATTAGGAAAGTCAATGGACTTGCAAAATTTGGATTAGGAAAGTCAATGGACCTGCAAAATTTGGATTTGGAAAGTCATGCCATGAGTGTAACATGCACCATCAAACTTATCATTTTGCAAACAGCATATAACATATTTCACATATTACATCACGTAGTATATATCACTCTTTCATATGCCATGAGACATTGGGATCATGTACTTGACGTTAGGACTTCCAAAAATGAGGGTTCAACATATGGGACCTCAACTAGGGAGCCTTCTTTAGCAAACACAGAGTCTGCTTCATTCATTCATACGTACTTTATTTTTCATTTTTTCATATACTAGTGCAATCACCAGTCATACCTAGGATGTAGTTTAAGACTCTCATCGGGTTTGCTGTGCAATGACAAAGAATAACTTAACGTCATTACTTAAGTCTGGATCACCTCTTGATTATCCTATCCTTACACCTTTGGTATCGTTCATTTAATTATGTGCATCATTTGAGGTTGGCCTCATTCGTTCTTTGGGAACTTTAACTTTAACCGACATAAATCATGTGAGCATCATGAAATCCAGTGTCTCCCCCACACCGAAAAGAGGTGGAATCACAGGCCAAAGTGACCCAAAACATGCTAGTGTACATGGGAATTGAACCCCGCTAGATCCCTATATTGGCAGTATAGGTTCGAAGACTAGGAGATAGACCCATACCCGGCATGCCGGACAGACTCATCTTATGAGAGTTATGTGAACCTCCGCCCTTCCCGAAAGAAGCTATCACCGCTCATAGCTAGTCTATCGGTGCTCAGTATAAAGTTCCATTGCAGTCACTCATACATCATGGAAACTTGCTTCTAGCATGAGGACATCATAGCTCATTAGATGATTTCTCATCTCATCATTAGTATTAAGTATGCATTAACTTCAATACTTTCATTAGAATGTTCATGGATACAGGTCTCTTCATTAACTTTACACTCTCATAGGTGAGTACGTTTTGTTAAAATTTACTTAGGCTCATTTGAGATTGATCCCATTTTTCACATTAGCCTCTTATTATGTTGTCACCACATTCATTAACTTTAGCACATTTGCTCTTCATAATTTTTCACCCCTTAACATGAATGTTCATTTTATCATATGTCAATGCACTTGGCCAGTTAGGGTGTTAGACACACTTATTTAACCCCTTCTAGGTTTTACATCATTTCATCACATACATCTTAGGTTCACTTACTTTTAAACTTATGCTAGATCATGAGTCAACACATATAAGCCATGAAGCTTCATTCGTAGTTTGTCTAAGCGATTCATGTTTACCCAAGATTATGTGGTACAAGACTTATGCATCTTGTAGATATGCCAAGATATTGATTTTGATCTTTAGAGGAGCATTCATTAAGTATTTACTTACGTATGACTTATATGTCAATACGGAATTGGGAAAGGGAACCGGCTTCGAATCCCTTGGACAACACTTAGTTAATATTCACCTAATTTTGGATTAACATTTCGGCTTGGGGAACCCGATTTCGAATCCCCTCAGGAACATTATTTTTCCTTTCTGTTTCCCTCCCATCACTTCACCTAAGGCGTTTTAAGCATAAGGGGATCCGGGATCGAACCCCCATAGCAACATTCATTTATTTTTTTTCTAAGATTTTCCATGTTGGCCGAGAGAAGGTGGGTTCGAATCCCACTCCTCTCATTATTATTTTTTTTTAATTTCTCTCCTTGTCTCCTCCTTCAGCCAAGAGGTGGTGGGTTCAAATCCCACTCCACCCATTATTTTTATTAATTTAAAATTTCCCTTTTTTCTCTCTTGTTTGGACGCGAGGTTGTGGGTTCGAATCCCACACCTCTCATTTCTTTTTTTTCAGCTTTCATGTAGTGAGGTCTTGGGTTCAATCCCCACTGACCTTACATGTTTTAAATTTATTTTTGAACTTCTCAAACTTCAAGTATTCTGGCCGAAAACTCCATCACCAAGTGCTAAAAATTTTATTAAATTTTCTAGCCTTTATTTAACTACATTCATACGTTCGTTTTGTGGTATTTTCACAATTTATTTAACGCATTTTTAGGTGTAGATTCATTGTTGTTTTAGCTTACATTTTTCCATTTAAGATCAGCCGCCTTAAACTTTATTTAAACATCACAATTTACGCACCTTATGCACAATAATTTCAATCATCAAACAAGCCATTTTAAGACTTCAAACGGAGAACAACAACAAACATTTTACACATTGCACCACATCATTTTTGGTTGACATCATTAAACATGCTTGCTATTTCCAAACACAAAATCACAAAGAACATCATATTTCACACTTATATACCAGCAACCATACCAACAATATGATTTCTAACCTAATTTATATTGAAATAGGAAGGAAACTAGGGACAAGGAATTTGACAATAAAGGGGAAAGCCCTAGTTTCATAGGTTGAATTTTGTAGAAAGAAATTTCTCTTGGAGAAAGGATTCCAAGAAAGAAAACCCATACTTTGTTTTAGCTTTCCACACCTTCAAAGTGCTTCCCAAATCCTCCACTAAACCTTCAACACGATCCCACCGTGAAGATGATGTAAAATTTTTGTTTCTTAAGTTAGCTTGTTTGTTTGTATTTTTTTTTTTGGTAAGTTCTTTGAGTGTAGAGAACTTTTTGGTTGTTCTCTGATCTTTTGTTTTCTATTTTTGCAGCCAAAAAGAAAGTGAAACGAGAGAGAGAGAGAGGTATAGGTGTGAGAGAGAGCGGTGTGAGATAGTGTCCCTTAGAACTAGGACTAGTTTGCAAGACTTATTCAAATTAATTAATAATTAATACATAATAATTAAAAATCTGATTTCCGTTTTTTTAATCACCCATTAATTATTAATTTATTAAACTAATCTACCAAATTAATTAAAACAAATTAAATCATTGCTCCCAACTAGGTTCGAACCTGGGTGGAGCAAGATTTTGCTTAATGGGCAATTTCGGCCCTCTCTTCCCAAAATGACCCTACACAATATTAATTAAAAATTTATTACATATTCAGGGTAATTATGATACTACCCTTATCCTGGAAAAAGATCATTTTACCCTTAGACCCTCCAAACTTAAGATTTCCCCTTTTTAAGTCTTGTAAAGACTCATCCGGGTAAATCTTCATATTCGGGAGCCCTACATGGTTGGACCCAACCTTTCCTAGCTCAACTAACTCCCCAAGTTAGTTGGTTTTGCTTTTGCAAGGGTTAAGAGTCCTGGTTCTACGTGCATCAATCTGTGTGAACCCGGTCTAATCATAGGCATTCTTGACACATTAAGCATTACTTATCTTATACATTTTTAGGGTTGTTACAATTACCATAGTTCCGACCTTGATTTCCTTGACCTTGGCGCCAATTCTCCTGATTGGAGCCTTGGGCGTTTGGTCGGAAACCTCCCGTCTTCTTATTTACCACATAAGAGTCCTCCTCATAGTAATACTCATCAATCGACGGTGATGGTTTAGACAAGTAGTTCACCACGTTTACCTTTTTTGCACCCCAGTGACGGGTTCCAACACCAACCCAAGCTCAGTTCTCATTTGAGCCATTTCTTCACGAATCTCATCTGTGGCTAGGTTGTGTGCGAATTGCACTGCAAAAGTGTTTCTCCTAATATTTGATTTCCTAGTGCTCCAAGCTTTATTATTTCGGGAGATTTATCTAACTTCTCAACGATCTCAGCATAAGGACACTCCCCATAAGAACCACCCCCTATCGTATCCAGTATTGCTTTATTATTATCATCTTGTCCCCAATAGAAGTACTCTTTCAGTGACTCATCATCGATGCGGTGATTGGGGACACTTCTCATGAACGAGCTGATCCTATCATAAGAACTACTGACTGATTCTCCTGGTAGTGCCACAAAGTTTTTCACCCTATCTTTGTGGTTTAGTTTCTTAGATACTGGATAGTAACGTGCTAAGAACACATCCCTCAATTGATTCCAAGTATAGATTGAGTTATAGGGGAGCTTGGTAAACCATATAGTAGCCTCTCCCGTCAGAGAGAGAGGGAACACTCTTAACCCAATAATGTCCATGTTTAAATCAGGCCTCCCCAAACAACTCTTACACACCGACCTCACTTTGGCGATGTGAGCATGTGGGTCCTTAGAAGATAGTCCCGAAAAAAAACCTCTAACTGTGAGCATTTGCATCATACTACTAGTTACCACAAAAGTATGTCCTTGTGGTAGAGGAGGTAGGACAAGTGGACCGTTAGAGTCTGTGATGTTTACATTTCCCCTATAGTACTCTTGAGGGCATGGAGCGGGAGGTTGCCTCCTTATTTCACCTTCCCCTCGATTTTCAGCTAATAATCGATCATGAGCTTCAACCGGTGGTAGAATTTCCCAGTTGAACTCATCCTCAAGATTACCCAGATTTCGGTTCATTCTACGCAACGTACGGTTCAGTTCGGGGTCGGATGAGAGTATGGGTTCTCTACTACTCCGTGTACTCGGCATACACTGAAGTTAGATCTGCAAGAGACAAAAATAGAGAGAAAAAGTAAAATTAAGAAATTATTGACTAAACTTCGGTAATGTGCTTAAAGTTAATATAAAAGCCACTATTCCCGGCAGGGGCGCCGAAATTTGATACCCTCAAATTTAATTCTCGAAAAGAAGTATAAGCAGTCGTATCAAGTAAAGAATCCTACTATGAGATTGGGGCCGATCCCACGAGGAAAATGATTTAGACTTAACTTTAACCTACAATTACTTCTATTTAATCAAGTCATTTTAGAAAACAACTAATTAAAGGGGGGTTTTAAATAACAAAAGGAATTAAATATTTCTAAGTAAACAAGTAGAAAGTATGAATATTTGATATTTATCAAGTGATGAGAGTAACTAGGGCATAAGTTTTCCCCACGGGTTCATAACGCGGTAATTCTGGCTATAAAAATCCTTTCCTAGTATCTTGCATGCAAAGTGGTAAGTTATGTATCCCTAATTCCTTGGTCTGGCAACTAGGGAATTTCACTCCGCACCTTGGTCTGGCTACGTGTGTATGCTTACTAAACCTTACCTTTACCTCATATTAATCATCATAATTTATGTATGGCTTAGTTGTTACTTCGCACCAATCGACACTAGCCTATTAGATAGTGTATACTAAATCTACGTTGATAATTCTTTTCTTATTATCTACCTCCTTGGTCCGGGAAGTAGCAACAAGGCGAGTTCTAACGCGTGCACTCGTTAAAAAGACTTCTAAACTAAAGAATTATCAATAATGCAAGACACTATTCTAGAATTGTTAGTTTAGCTAGTTGTTACCTTATTATTTACCCATGGTAAACAACCCTAGTTATGGATTAAGTTACCCATGTTAACAATAACACAATTCATGTTGATTAAACAAAAATTCATGTACTTACTTTGATGAGATTGAAGAAAATCCAGAAAATTACTTGAATAAATCAAAGTCTTGCAACAACGATCCCTGAAAGTAGAATATTTCCCAAAATCTCAAGTTCAACAACTAGGATAATAAAACTGAAAAACACCAAAGAGTCTAACCCCAAAAATGAGGTTTTTATAAGTATTTATGATAAAGAAGTCCTAACATAAAAAGGAAATCTATTTAAGGAAAATCTGCCCAAAAACGCATCTGAGTCGACGACTGGACCAACGGACCATCGAGGCCAAGACAGACCGTCGAGGCCTCCCGTTGTTCCACACTATGAATCTTTTTCAGCTGCTTTCATCTCCAACTCATTGTTACCATCGACGGACCAGGATGACGGTCCGTTGAGTGCACAACGGTCCGTCGATGGCTTTCGTTTCTCCACACTTAGAATCTTTTCAAGACGGGTATTGGACTACTTTCTGTTAGCAATGACGGATGTGCTAGACGGTTCATCGTGGAGATGACAGTTGTTGATAGCTTCCATAGCCCCACACTTGGTCAGAATTCCCCGATCTTCCTTCGGCGGCATTCTCTTCAGACGACGGTTGCCACCTACGGACCGTCGAGGGGTCGACAGATTATCGAGGGGTTGACGGACCGTCGATGGCTCCGTAGGTCATCACTTCTGCAATTTCAGCACAGTTCTTTTGCGTTTTCATTCTGGACAGTTTTCCTGCAAAAAAAGAGAAAAATACATTAAAACTACTATAAAAAGGTCTTAGACAGACACTAAAGTTAAGGAAAAAGCATTGAAAGTACCGTGAAACCACGATATATCAAGAGCAAGTTTTTCTTCAGTTGCACCACCAACATTTGGAAGAGAAAGTTATCGAATCTGGAATGTTAGAATACAGGCATATCTGGATGATTTAGATCTCTTTGAGGCTGTAGAAGATGAATACATCATTTCTCCATTTCCAAACAATCCCACGATGGAGCAAATTAAAAATCACCAGGAGAGGAAATCAGGAAATCAAAGGCAAAGGCATGTTTATTTTCTGTAGTTTCATCCATTGTCTTCACTCGTATTATGTCTCTAAAGTCGTCAAAGAGGTACGGGATTATGTTAAGGTTGAGTATGAAGTAGATGGGAGAATTCGAGGGATCCAAGTGCTTAATTTGGTATATGAGTTTCAGCTACAAAAGATGAAGAACAATAAAACCATAAAGGAATACACAGACCGACTTCTTAACATTGCCAGTCATGTAAGATTGTTGGGTTTCACTTTTAATGATTCAAGGATCATTGAGAATATCCTTGTAACGGTACCTGGAAGATTTAAGGTGACCATTACAACCTTAGAAAATACTAAGGACTTGTCCAGTATTACACTAAGAGATCTCTTAAGTGCCTTTCAAGCACAAGAGCAATGACGTGTTACGAGACAAGAAGGAGATGTTGAAGGAGCTTTACCTGCCAAGCATTAAGATTATGGACGATATAAGAAAAAGAAGAACAAGAAATACCAACCAACAGATGGAGAAGATGAAGGAAGCAAAAAAAAAGAAACAGGTAGCTTCAAAGGAAACCACCTTCCTTGTAAGCATTGCGGCAACATTGGACACGCACCTTTCAAGTGTTGGAGAAAGGCCTGAATCTAAGTGCAGTAAGTACAATAAGTTTGGGCATGAAGGAACCATTTGTAAGAACAAAACTCAGCAGCAGGATGTAGATGCTCGAGTTGTAAATGAACAAGAGGATGATCAACTATTTGTTGCATCATGTTTTGCAAGTAATGTTTCTAGCGAGTCGTGATTGATTGATACCAAATGCACAAATCACAAGACTTATGATAAAGAACCCTTCAACAAATAGAAGCCTACTCGAGTTACAAATGTTTGAATAGGCCATGGTTGTCATATTTCAGTAAAAGGAAGCAGGTACAAAAATAATAACACATGTTCTTTATTTACCAAACATAGACCTATACTTTTTAAGTGTTGGTCAATTGTTAGAAAAAGGTTTCAAACTTTATTTTGAAGATAAATATTGCTTGATCAAGGATCCCTCAGGAAATGACTTGTTTAAAGTCAAATTGAGAGGAAAAAGTTTCTCATTAGATCCATTTGAGGAAGAGAAAATGTTGTATTCGGCAAATGAAAATGTCGTCAAGTTATGGCATGAGAGACTCGGGCACAATCATTATCAAGGGTTTGCCAAGAGGCAAAAGTTGAAGATGGTGGAGAGCTTACCTTATCTGGAAGCAAATTCCACTAGTGTCATGCCTTCCAATGTATTAAGCAACACAGAAAGTCATTTCTAAAATCAACCTGGACAACCTCATAAAAGCTACAACTAGTTCACAATGATGTCGCAGGGCCTCAAAGAACTCCATCACTACAAGGTAGTATCAATTATCTTTTTTCATTGACAATTTTATAAGAATGTGTTAGATTTTTTTCTTGAAATTCAAGTCAGAAGTTGCTGGTGTATTCTGGAAATTCAAGAAATTGGTGGAAAATCAAAGTAATTGTAAGATTCAAGGTTTGATGTCTGATAATGGGAAGGAATACACTTCAACGAGATTCGGTTCATTCTATGAGGAGGCCGTCATTGTGCATCACTTACAACACCATACATACCAGCACAAAATGGTGTTAGTGAAAGAAGAAATAGATGGATAATGGAGATGGCCAGATATATGTTGCATGAGATGGAGTTGCCTAAGATATTTTGGACAGAGGCAGCAAATACCGCAGTTTTTATGCAAAATTGACTTACAAAGATAGCTTTGAAGGATAAAACACCATTTGAAACATGGTACGCATTTAAGCCTTCACTAAGTTTTCTTAAAGTGTTTGGTTGTGTCTGTTTTGCTCATGTTCCTCAGGTTAAACGTGACAAACTTGATAAGAAGTAAATTATAAGCGTCCATGTGGGTTAAAGTGGAGTTTCTAAAGCCTACAAGGTCTATCATCCTCAAATAGGAAAGATGACAATGGCAAGAGATGTTCATTTTAGTGAGAATAAACAGTGGGACTGGATGAATTCTCAGAAATCAAGAAAACGATCTCTAGAAGCAAACATCAGACCTCCTAAAGAGCAAAAAACAGAACACTGGCAGTAAGAACTAGAAGATGATCATTTAGTCAAGGGGAGAAGGTTGTTATCAGATATCTATGAGAGGTGTAATGTCTCCATCTATGAACCTGGGGTCCAGTAGATGATTTTCAAGACCCAAAATGGAAGAAAACACTGGAGGAGGAGATCTCCATGATTGACAAAAATAAAACTTGGGTGCTGGTCGACAAACCTGAACATAGAAAAGTCATTGGTGTGAGGTAGGTATTTAAAACAAAGTTAAATGCAGATACTTCCATCAACAAATACAAGGGGAGGCTTATAGTAAAAGGGTAGGCACAAATTTATGGTGTTGATTAGCCTGACACTTTTTCTCCTTTTGCACGATTAGACACAATCAGATTGTTGCCGCAATAGCATCACAAATAGAATGGAAGGTGTTCCACATCGATGTCAAATAAGCCTTCTGAAATGGCATACTGGAGGAGGAAATATATGTCGAGCAACCATTAGGATTTGTGAAACACGGTGATGCAGAGAAAGTCTATCTGCTAAAAAAGGCTTTGTATGGCCTAAAGAAGCGCCAAGATCTTGGTATAGTAGGATAAATGATCATCTGATAAGACTTTGTATATAAAACATAAAGATGCTGATATCCTTATTATGTCGCTTTATGTTGATGATCTTCTGGTAACAGGAAATAATACAAGGCTGTTTGAGCAGTTTAAAGAAGAGATGATGCAAGTTTGAAATGACAGATCTTGGTCTTATGACCTATTTTCTTGGAATGGAGATCAAGCAAAGAAAAAGTGAAGTGTTCATTTGCTAGAAGAAATACGCTAAGGAAATTCTTAATAAATTTCAAATGGAGGAATGCAAGTCAATGAGCACGCCGATGAATCAAAAAGAGAAGCTCTATAAAGAAAATGGAGACAACAAAGTTAATTAAGGTTATTATAGAAGCTTGATGGATGCTTAATGTATCTAACTACAACAAGGCCTGATATTTTATTTGTTGTAAGTCTCTTATCTCGTTTTATGCAGTGTGCAAGTGAAATTCATTTAAGAGCAACAAAAAGAATACTAAGATATATCAAAGGTACTATTGACTATGGTGTAAAGTTTGAGAAGTGTCCAAGCTTAAAGTTGATTGGATTCTCAGATAGTGATTGGGCTGAATCCGCAGATGATATGAAGCACCTCTGGCCATTGTTTTAGCCTAGGTTCAGGAATATTCTCATGGTCATCTAAGAAACAGGAAATTTTGCAAAATCCACTGCAGAAACGGAGTTCATAGCAGCAACAAGAGCAGTAAATCAAGTTTTGTGGCTGATAAAGATTGTGTATGATTTACATTTGGAATACAAGGAAAGTACTACCATTCTTTTCGACAAGCAGACAACTATTGCAATCTCAAACAAGCATTTCAATATCAAGTTCTATTTCCTGAGAGAAGTGCAGAAAAGGGGAGAAGTGATTCTAGTCTACTGTAAGTCTGAAAACCGGCTAGCAGACATGTTTACGAAGCCTTTACCGATCAGCAAATTCAAGCTTCTTAGACAGAAAATTGAAGTTTGCAGTACCCAAAGCAAGGAGGAGTGGTAGGAATCTGCTTTTGAACTGCAGTGAATTGACTTACTGCCTATGTTTTAAGTAAGACTTACTCAATTAGTTGTTAGTCATGCTTTCCTATTAATTAAAAAAATTTTAGTGAACTACTAAAGATCGTGTATTGTTTTTATTACTTTTCATTCTAGGATCTTATATATCAAATATGAACCATTAATAGATTTTTACTTCTACTGCTTCTATTCTTTTTCAGTCTCTCGACTTTTTATTTTTGTTTTAGCCACAGTCTTCTATTTCCCTTTGTGTTATTTAGCTTTAACAGGATTTTAAAACCTTCACAATTCAAGTAAGAGATCCTCTATTATAGGAATTGAAACTTTATATATAATGATCGTTTGAGTAAGGTCTCTATAACCATACAAATCCTTCAAGTCCCATCCCAATTTCCACTATGTTGTATCACACCTTGATCCAACATTTGTACTAATTTCTCAATAATGATTTTTTTAACTCCATGATATTTGTAGATTCTCTTACTAACAAGATTAAAAGCTTCCTTAAGATAAGTTATGTGATCAAATGACCCCTTATATAGTTGGCAGTAAAGTAGGCATTTCAAAAGATACAATAATATTGCTCTATTAGTCTAGACAAGGGTGTTGCAATCTCAGTACCTTTAGTAGCTTGTACATCATTGGAATGTCATTAAGCATAGTGCCAGCACCTATTAGGATATGGTTCTTCCCCTGGTACACAAATTCAACAGGATTTTTTTTTAAACAAACAAGATTCTTCCTACGGTCCTCAACCACTGCACAAATAGAATGTCCACATTTCCTAGAGGCATTAGTAGGAAATGTGGAAAAAAAAATTGTTCCACGTACCCTTCTTCCATCAGCCTCACTTATAGATTGCTCAATGGTAGTAGTAATAAATTAACAGCGAATGGCGTTAGATATTCTGAATGCCATCTAAAAACAAAACAGAAAATGACACATCTATAATATATGTTGTCAAAGATTTTGATGCAAATCAGAACTTTGATGTGGAGCGCGATGCACCAAAGTCAGACATATAGTGCTCATATCTTTCGTTTGAGTACAAAGGTTACCTTTGTGACATGCTATTGTGGTTCTTCAAATGTCTGGTGTTTTTAATATTCCTTCTAATATTGTAATGCTAGACCAGTACTGCCACGATCAGGCATTCTATCAGAGAAAGGCTGTATAAAGCGCACGCTAAGGTTTGTGTTAAAATGATTTGTGTCAACGAGCAATAATATCTGATGAAGAGGGGGCATTGACTCAGAAGAGCTACAACATTGCTGTTGGTACCATTAACAAAGCGTTAAAACAATGCTTAAGGAAATAGTCTTGCAGCTAATCTTAAATCAGATAGTAGTGCAACCCTTTCTATCGAAGTTGGATAGCAAGGGTAGTACTACTACCTGATTCAACATTGACGCCAAGAGTGTTTCCTTGACATTGTTTTAACTTGTAAAGCTTCAATAATGGTACCAACAGCAATGTTGTTGCTCTCCAGAATCAAAAGATCCTTTTCTTCAACTAATATTATTGCTTGTTGACACAAATCCTTATAACGATTGACCTTATCCTGCAAGTCATCCAGTCCTTCTCTAATGGAATGCCTGATCGTTGCAGCATTTGTTTAGCGTTGCAATATAGACTTAGAACGAATCTGAAGACACCAAACATTTTAAGAACCACAATAGCATGTATACAAAGGTGACCTTTGTACTCAAATGTATGGCATTAGCAGTATATGTCAAACTTTGGTGCATCCCGCTCCACTACGAAGTCCTGATTTGGATCAAAATCTTTGACAACATATGTTATAGATGTGCCGTCTTGTAATTTATTTTATAGATGGCATACAGAGGCTTCTAAAAAAGTAAAATACCGTAGTGTATTGGCGCCTGGTGGACATCCACATAACAGTTACCAGAATGCTAATATCTGAAAATTGTATCAACACATCGACATTACAGTCATGCACCATAGCGGAGTTCGGATTAGCAGAACCTCACCTCCTATATTAGCAGAATCTAGATCTGCTTATTTGTTGTTGATCTTTTGCTAACAACTGCTGGTTTACTAGCTTTCAACCCATGAAATCGAATAAAAATCAACTTTCAGTGCCTCAATTATATATGTAGTTTACCACACAAGTAAAAATTTGCTAATAAACCAAGCACTTGCTGCAGTAAAACTCCCTATTTTAGCATGACTAGGATCCAACAACTTTACGAACCACATGAAGTATTAAGCTACTAAACTTACTGGTCACTCTCTTGCTCTTATTTAATTCACAAAGTAGATCTGCTTATAACTTCTCATAATCCAACAGAGTAAGAAAATCATTCTTAATCTTTAAACAAGATAGCATTCCATCATATCTTCTATTGGCCTCAAGATATTTACTAAACCACATCATCCGGTGATGTATTAATTGACTTTGCTTTTGCAAAATAACATACCACTAAGACAACTCTGTGGAGTAATATCAACTTTAACCATAATAACTGTCCAAAGAATATAAACACAAAAAAAAAGATTAAGAGATCAATGAATATTATCATGGTTAACAACAGATCTCAAAAACAGCAACCAAGTCTAACATGCGATTTTTTATCACTAAGAACTCTAACAGATGTGTTTTCTTGCATATACAAGTCTTAGATTGCCAAATAACAGTCTATATATTAACTAATCAATTGATCTTAATCATTGCTAGACTTATGGTTCACTAAGCTACTATTGTAATTCATATCAGCTAAAGCAAGCTTAAGAGTTAAAGTATAGGGGTATTACCTTTTATTAGATAGCTAGGAAAATACATGACGCCTTCTGCCTAGTAAGCGTGAAAGCTAGAACCAAATATAGGTGGAAAAAGATATAAAAAAAGTGAAGTAGCATATTGTAGGCCCCTAATTTGAGGATATGGAGATCTCCCTGAGGCCGTGATAGATGCTTGAAAGGACTGGAACCACCAAAGAAACTCTATCCATAAGTCATCGATTTTGCAACTTTGAAGGCACTAGCATGAACACAATCAGCAGCTTAGCTTCTTGTTGGGAAGCAAAAATTTGCAGAGCCAACATTCAAGGAAAGCCACCAATTGAGTCTCATCTTTGAGTAATTCTTCCAGGCCTAGCTCGATGAAAGGGGCATTTTCCCTCTTCAGTTTGTTGTAAGAATAACTCTTGTCAAATGTTCCCTGGATGATCATGATTCATCCTCAGCTTTTTCTGGTTCTTAGATGTCTCTAGGGAAGGCTCAAATTTTCTTGGTCCTCGAGACCAGAACTTTGTCCAATCACAAAAGTGAACTTCATCAATTACACCTTTTATAAGTCGGTAACACGGCAAAACAAGTAAGAGCAGCTTCAAGGGAAAAATGACTTCCCTTGGTCATTTGCATGAGTCAACTCCTTAGGCCGAAGGTATAACTTCATCATAAAAGGACCCATGAATATCAAGGACTCCAATGGTAGATTTAAATATTATTGATAGAATCTGGTAATTCTACAAGAACATAAAATTGGTGTTTTGATGAAACACAAGAAATGCAAATATATCGCAGCCAGTATCGCAGCCATCGGAATTAATTGTCGCAGCCAAAATTAATTAAATGTACAAGTGTTAAAGATGATGAAGATACAAGTTGATACAAATAAGGAAACCTTAATATATTTTGTTAAGTAAGGAAGTTGTATAGAAAAAGGATTGTACAATAAAAGGTAAAATCAGTACTCCTTGTTTAACTACAATTACAATTTCCTTACCTTATTTGATAAGGACTCAAGGCGCAAGAAAGCAGAAGAAATATCTATAAAAGGAGATCAAACGCAGAAGAGTAAAACACGATTTTTACATAGAGAGAAAAGCAAGAGACATTCAGTAAAAGCCGAGATCGATAGTGTTGCTAAGTTCAAGAAGTTCTTGAGTTAGAAAGTCTTGAACGTGTAAAACTATTTTCTTGATTCATTGTTGAGTTGTTAGTTACGTTTTTTGTACAAGAAGTGGGTTTGGCTTCTTGTAGAGTTGAGCTTTGGTGAGATTTGTAACAAAAGGTGGGTTTGGCCTTTTGGAGAGTAGAAGTAGTCGATTATAGTTAATCGAGAGTTGTTGTAGTGGTGAGGTTATTGATTATTGAGTTGTAATCATAAAATCATCTAGTTGAATTAATAAAATGAGGTTTTCCCTTCCTTTATTGAGGAAGATTTTTAATTTAACAAGTGTTTGTGTTCTGACTTAAAACCAACTTACAAGAACCTGATTCTTGTTCTAGGGGTAAGGTTTCTTCAATTATAAATATTTAGTTAATTACATGTTTAAATATTAGTGATAATCAGTTATTACATTGAGTAAATGGAGAGTTCATGTGTTCAAAGAAAGGATTGGTTACTCTTCCAGATTTTAATGGAGGTTCATTGCATATATTTAATATTCTTAAAGTTGTTATATTTTATCTATTTTGGCCCTTTGAAACCTTCAAATAGTATTCAATTAAAGACCTTAAGATGTCTTTTGGTATTCCACTATTTTTATGTATATAAGTTCATCTTTTTTGTTTCAAGAAACTCACATCCAAAATTATCCTTTTCATTTTATAGTTAAAGTTGTCACGACCCAAAACGGGTCGCGAGTGGAACCCACACTTATCCTACTATGTGAGCGAACCAACCAATCTAAACCCCAACATTTCAACCATAATAAACAAAATATAATGCGGAAGACTTAAAACTCATTAACGAAATCAATTAATAACTTCTAAAATTTAATACTTATCATCCCCAAAATCTGGAAGTCATCACCACAAGAACATCTATCCTCAATTTACTAAATCTAAGAATATCTAGGAAGCTACAATAAATAAACAGCTAGTCCATGCCGAAACTTCAAGGCATCAAGACATGAAGGAGAAGATCCAGTCCAAGCTAGAAGCGTTAGCTCACCCTGAGATCTGACGTGATGAAGACTGGCTAGAGTTGCGGTTGAGTTGAAGACGATGGCACGTTTGCTGCACTCCACAATTAACAAAGAAAAACAAATACAAGTAGGGGTCAGTACAAGGCACAAGTACTGAGTAGGTATCATCGGCCAACTCAAAATAGAAAACAATATATTTCAGATAATAACATAAAATCAGCTAATATTCTTAACAGGTGACAACAACATTTACCATAACCCGTGGTCACAACACCAAGCACATCTATGAGGCTCAAGCCTCCACACCATACTCATTTGGAAAACAGGTTCTTTAGATTGATTATATTAACATATTTCAAGATTCATTCTCTTTACTACCCTGGTGTCGGAACGTGACACTCCGATCCATCTACTATCCTGGTGTCGGAACGTGACAC
>NC_028641.1:64324193-64324669 GCF_001406875.1 Solanum pennellii
CTCAAAACACCTTCCTCATCGAGTTTTGCTTCTTTAGCCTCTCCTCGCAACACCTTATCTCGGATTCGGATCAGTTTCTCATCAGTAAACTGTTTTCCCTTAATCTCGTCAAGAAAGGAAGAACTTGCCTCCACACAGGCCAAAAGTCCTCCCTTCTCATTTACTTCTAACCTCAAGAAGTCATTAGCCAGAGTCTGAACCTCTCTAGCCAATGGGTGTCTAGAAACTTGCAAGTGAGCTAGACTTCCCATGCTTCCTGCCTTTCTACTTAAAGCATCTGCCATAACATTAGCTTTTCCCGGATGATACAGGATAGTGATATCATAGTCCTTCAGTAGTTCCATCCATCTCCTCTTTCTCAAATTCAAATCTTTCTGAGTAAAGACATACTGTAGACTACGATGATCCGCATAGACTTCACACTTAACCCCATATAGATAGTGTCTCCATTGCTTTAATGCAAACACTACCGCAGC
>NC_028641.1:64326605-64339109 GCF_001406875.1 Solanum pennellii
TATCATCGGCCAACTCAAAATAGAAAACAATATATTTCAGATAATAACATAAAATCAGCTAATATTCTTAACAGGTGACAACAACATTTACCATAACCCGTGGTCACAACACCAAGCACATCTATGAGGCTCAAGCCTCCACACCATACTCATTTGGAAAACAGGTTCTTTAGATTGATTATATTAACATATTTCAAGATTCATTCTCTTTACTACCCTGGTGTCGGAACGTGACACTCCGATCCATCTACTATCCTGGTGTCGGAACGTGACACTCCGATCCATTTACTATCCTGGTGTCGGAACGTGACACCCGATCCATTACTATCCTGGTGTCGGAACGTGACACCAGATCCATTACTATCCTGGTGTCGGAACGTGACACCCGATCCATTACTATCCTGGTTTCGGTACGTGAGACCCGATCTATTACTATCCTGGTGTCGGAACGTGACACTCTGATCCCCTAATATTACGTGTCGGTTCGTGACACCCGAACCCATTAACCTCATTCTTTTAGTTCATCAAGTCTTATTTTATGCCAAGACATCATCATTAACAAAGAGGTTTTTAAGGTTTAAGATTCAACAGCCTCATCATGCTAATTCATTACAATTATATAATCACATCATGCATGCACACAATTAAGCATATAGGAGACTTTACATTACTACCCAATACATATCATTCGCTATTAAGAGTTTACTATGAATAGCATAAACCATAACCTACCTCCACCGAAGAGTCGCGATCAAACAAGCTATCTTCCCAAAACCTTTGCTTTCCTCTGCGTTCTTCTCTTTTCTCTCGATCGATCGTTCCTCTCTTTTCCCTCTGTTCTTTCTATTTTTCTTATTCAAACCATTCTTCTTTTACCCTAATTAGCACATAATTAAGTATAAAAGATGATAAAATACCCCACTATTTGTTTCAAGGTTATCTCCTTTAACCCCCAAGTAATTGAATTATTAACATTAAACCACTAACTTTATAATTATAAGCATGAATAGTCCCAAACGCCCCTTTAAAAACTTTAACAGAAATCAGACCCAGTCAGGGTTACGCAGTCTGTGACGGCCCGTCGTGCCTGTGACGGTCCGTCCTGCAGGTCCGTCGTAAAGTTCAGAGAGTTAATTCTGTGGAAAGATTTGTGACGGTCCGTCGTGCCAACGACGGTCCGTCCTGCCATTCCGTTGTGATGTTCAGAGAGTCGATCCCAGTACCCAAATTTTCAGATTCTAAGTGTTTTGGAACGAGACCCCCTCGACGGTCCGTCGTGACCATGACGGTCCGTCGTGGGATCCGTCGACTTAGCCAGTTATTACCAGAAATAACTCTTCTGCTCAAAACGACTAAACAGGTCGTTACAAAAGTACTGAAACCATCAACATCTAAAGTATATGATATATCTACCTTAGTCTGATTATATATCACTTTACGAAAATAAAGTGATTTTTCTATTTGATTCATGCTTTAGTTTGACTTGATGGATTAAACTTTTGAATTTTGATTGGATATGTGTGAAGCTGTCGACAAAAACTTGGAAAATTATGCACCGATTTTGTATATTTTTTTCATATAATGTTATAATTATAGTCTTAAAAAGGCTACATGTGTGATTTTTTTCTTCTATGTTTGTTTTTTTTATATTACTCTATTAGTCTTATTTAATTTAGTTTTCTATAAATTATTATCATAACATTTATTTGAGATTATTGCATTTTAGTTCTCATTACACACATATTTTCATTGAATTTTAATCGTCCTAACAAATCTATAACATATTGCATGAGACACACGTGTGTTGCATGTGTCCAGAAACTAGTATACACATTTATTAAACATGTGTCTCGTGAAATACGTTATAAATACGTTAGGACGATTAAAATTCAATAAAAATATGTGTGTAGTGTGTACTAAATGCAACAATCTCAAATAAATATTATGATAATAGAAAATTAAAATAAAGAAGACTAATAGAGAAATATCAAAAAAAAAAACATCGAAGAAAAAAATAACATTTGCATCCTTCTTAATACTTTAATCATAACATGTAAATAAAAAAACACAAAATAGGTACATCATTTTCCATGTTTGTGTCTACACCTTCTCTCATATCCAATCATAATTCAAAAGTCTTCTCCATCGAGTCAAACTGAAGCATGAATCAAAGAGAAAAATGACATTACTTTCGTAAAGTGATATATAAGCAGACTAAGCTAAGGTAGATATATCATATACTTAAGATGTATGGCTTCACTACTTTAACTATAAAATGAAAAGGATAATTTTAGATGTGAGTTTCATGAATCTAAAAAGATGAATTTATATAAATAAAAATAGTGGAATACGAAAAGACATCTTAAGGTCTTAAATTAAATATTATTTGAAGAAAAAATTTATTATGGATGGGGCACAACTTACACTAGTTGTATGAGGGAGTACTTTATTATTGTGTATAAAAGTTTTAATTATTTTAAATTTTCAAATTCAAATAGATTAGCTAATAAATTTTGAGAGTTGCAAAACAGTCAGAAAAATATGGCCAGAATTTGGCCAGAAACGTACAAAGACTATACTAACCTTTTAGTTTAAAATAAAGAAAAAATATATTAAAGTGTTTGTCATTTCCTAAAATTACAATTTTAATTAGAACACTGATTCATAGGTTTAGAATATGAAGAGTCCCATTGGGACAATATTTTCCTTTAATTGCAGCAGCCAAATCTATTCCCAAAACTTTATTCTCCTAAATTAAATAGACAAAAGGAAATTGATTTAATGGAACTTCATTCCTGCTCCATGATTAAGTTACACATTTTATTTTCTAAATCAAATTAAATTCCTATAAGTTAAGCATTTCCTTTTTTTGATTTTTTTTAAAAACAAATCAAATTATTTATATAAATAATTTTACATTAAATTAAACTATATGTTTAAATTATTTTTTAATATAATTTGTAAAATATTGTAAAACGATAACTCAAAATACATTAGACCTGATGAATATATGTATTGGAGTATCTAACTAAAGTAACCAATATATAATGATCACTATAATTTTACAATGAATAAATAATTTTCTTCGAATAGAAGCTCAAAGTATAGAAATTGAAAAGTGAAGTAATGTGGATATACATTGAATTTATATTGGGTGAGTCGATCAAAAAAATACTACTAAGATCTTAATTTTTGGATTCAAATTTATATGGTAAAGAAATATATATTTAACATTTATTTATTTGTCATGAGGCCCATATTTCTGGCATATAAAATAAATTATTTTGCCATGTCAAATTTATTTTAATTTTAAGTGATTTTTAAAGCTAAAAAAACTTTAAATTAAGTGATTTTATTGATATAAAATAAATTTCAATGATTTTGTTAGATAATTTCTCATAAGATATGAACTCGTATTAAAGCTACTGTGATATATTAATTCATCTTAAAGGTTAATTTATTTTTCCGATTGTTAAAGATGGTCCTCTTGTTATTTTGAGTTCTCATTGATTTGAACCTATTTAATATGATCATTTAACTATTTTTAGATGTATGTTCTAAAGTATTTTGCCTTTTTACTTTATACACTTATACTTGATATTATCATATCATTTCGTAGTGTAAATTGAGAACACTTACGTGAAGAACTAAAGCATTTGATCACTTCTTATCCTCTATATTACATGATTTGATAAATTGTGAATAATTACATACATTTATTACTAAAATGACTTTTAATTAAGTATTTTTTAAAATTATTATGTACAAATAAAAAATAAACTATATATTTAAATAATTTAAAAGTAGTTTGTAATATTGAGGTGAAGACATCTCAAAATACATTAAACATGGTAAGTGTAGATAATTATAGAAATCATACATAAAGTTCATTTATGTCGAACCAAAGAGAGTCAAACATTTACAGTGTTAATCATACAAGTCTTTCCTCCTATATTACGTCAATTTGATTAAGTTGTGAATCATCACTTATATTGGTTACTAAAATGATCTCCAATTAAGTATTTTTTTAAAAAAATATAATGTTTAAATAAAATTAAGCTTTATAATTTAATCATTTTAAAATGTAATTAAATATTGAGACAAGGACAACTCAAAATACATTACACTTGGTAAATATCGATAGATATAGAAATTATGCATATAGCTGATATATGTCGAACCAAAGAGAGTCAGACATTGATATTATTAATCATATAAGTTTTATCTTCCATATTATGTCGATTTGATAAATTATGAATCATTACTTATGCTTGTTGCTTAACTTACCTCCAACTATGTAATTTGTTTGATTAATTAAGTTTCAATAAAATTAATCAATATAAATAAATAATTTTTAGATGTAATTTGTAAAATATTGGGATAATGTCAACTTAAAACACAATAGACCTGATAATTGTCAATAGTTATATAATCATGTGTATAGCTCATACATATCGAACCAAAGAGAGTCAGATATTAATAATATTGTTTATTAATAGTATTGATCAAACAAGACTTATCTCCTATATGTAAATCATTACTTATATTTATTACTAAAATGACCTCCAGTTAAGTAATTTTTTTAATTATGATATTTAAATAAAATATATTTAAATAATTTATAAATATAATTTGTAAAATATTGATATAATGACAACTCAATATACATTAGACTCGATAAATATCGAAAATTATAGAAATCGTGTGTGTGCGCGCGCGCGCGCGCGCGCGTGTGTGTGTGTGCGTGCTCATAATCTATTGGAATATCAATTAACTAATTTTTTTTATTATAATACAACCAACAAAAATATAATGTGATTCAAAAAATATTTTTTCCCCATTGATTTCATAATTATTATTTTATAAACATAATTGAAAACATTTTTTTTTACAAATTGGGTCATCCAATCTACTTAATGATCAATGTGCACTTTGGTAAAATTTGTAGTACATATGATTCCATAGTACATAATTGATTAGGATTCCGTAGTACATGTTGAAAACATGATGGGAGAATAGATCACCCCAAGAATTTTCTTTAATTTTTAAGTTAAAAGGGTAAAAATGTCCAAAAAGATACTAGTTTATAGTGTGAATGGGTCTTTTTATCATTCTGGTCAAATTCTGGCCAAAATTTTCTGGCCAAAACGATTTATCCATAAATTTTATCATTTAGATTTGTAATTTCAACTCAATTCATGAATTGGTTTTATCAAAAAATAAATATCCTTAAATTAGCAGTACGGTCAAATACCTATACTTTTTTTTGGTTGAATAGTACCTATTCTTTTATGTTAGTTATAATATATAATCAAGAATTTATGAATTTATTATCCATTTGAATGAGTTCTCAAAATTAAATATGGTCAACTTTGATATTTTGTTGAAAATTTAAAGTGAGATTTTTAGTCTTTTAATTTTTTTTAAATATTAAAAGAATTAAGATAGTAACAAATTTGAAAACAGTCTTAGAAATATGAAAAATTATTTGTAATCGATAAGCTACCTATAATCTGAAGACTTAAAAAAGTACTTCAATATTTTTATATTAAAATTTAAAGTTTTCTCTCTATTTGTTGATTCTTTGGAAGGAAATGGGTTATACATGATTCTAGTTCGGTAAATAATTTTTAGTGATATAGAATTAACATAAAAAAATTTATTGTTGTTAAAATACATAATTAAATAAGTAATAAATGAACAATTATAAATGAATATTAAAAGGTTTTATGTTAAGATTTAAAAAATCGTATAATATCTAATAAAAACTTATAATTAGACTCTTGAAATTTTTCTAAATAAGGTAAATATAAAAAAAATTGTTCAAAAATAATATGAATATTTATAATTATTAACGATAAATAATATTTTCCTACAATTAAAGTGTTGGAGAAAAAGTTAAGTAAATTTTTAGAATCATTATAATGGAGGATGAATGGTTAAGTAATAAGTATATTTGAAATAATTATCTGTATTAATTTTTTCCTTGGTAAATTCTCTTCTATAATTCTACGTGTTTTTAAAATTTATTTCAACGCTATTTTTATAGTCTCCATTTTTTCTTATTTTATTTTTCATTTTTTAGTCTTTGCTTATTTAATTCCATTAAGAAAACACTAACAATTAGCATTGTAATTAAGAGAATCAAGTTTGCTCGTCTTTAGTATTTTTACTAATTTATACTTTTTTAAAACAGTAACAATTAGCATCACATCTTAACATAATCAAATTAGCTTGTCTTTAGCTTTTAATTAAATTTACGCAAGATGTTTAAAATGAATTCTCTTAATTAATTTTTATTATATTTTTCATGATTCATATTTTATTGAAAATTTTAAAATAACTTCATAATAATTTGATTATCTCCCGCCGCTAGGCATATCTACAAATACATTTTAATGTTTTCAAGAATTTTTTTGGTCCGACTTTTATCAATGATCTTGCTCTTTTAATTTCATGCAAAAAAAAAAATTCAATCATTCTCTTTTATATATCTTATATTTTATCATTCTTATTAGAAGTAAAAATAATTACACAAAACAGTCTTTGTCGATGCGTTTTGCATTACAAGATTAAAGTAGAGGACAAGCTAAACATAAAAATATTTGGTTAGAAATATTTTTTTGATGTGCTTATAAGATGTCACAAATTTAAACATTAAGTAATTGGGGGTTGTGAAGGTATAAAGTTAGAAGTTATAGGTATTACTATTAAGTATTAATTGAGTATAGAGGTTACGAAAGATGAAGACGTGAGAGTTTATAATGAAAATAAAATTAAAATGAATATATAAAAATAAGAGGAAAAGTAAAAAAAGTTACATATTTTTTTAATAAACAAAACTATGTTTAAGTAAAACCCTCCACCATTTTTATGGTTTAATTTTATTTTATGACATATTTTCTTTTTACCTCATTTTAGAAATTTAAAATTAATTAAAAGTCTCTAAATATGCTTCTACTAATAAACATTATTTTAAATAATTACTATTATTTTGAACAGTATATACTTTTTCTCTTATTTTATACTATAGGCTAGAGAAATTTATTAAGAGAAAAATTAATTAAAAAAATTAAAAAGGGACAAAGAATTAAAAAGTTAATCAAAAGGAATAGAAAAAATTTAAAATTGTAAAAAAAAAAAAGTAATCCTACGGATATTTTAAGATAAAATTAAAATATAGTTAATTTTTTGTTGATTAAATTCTCAAAAAATAATTTATATATATAAATAATATAATAAATAATGCAACGTTAAATTTATATATTTTTACCATATCATTATTATGTGATTGTGAGATACGAAATTGTAAGAGGAATCAATTTATTTGATTCTTAGCTACATAACAAGTTTGTATTTAATATTTAGTATTTTATTTACTTTATATTGAGATGTGATACATTACTTTTTTTATTACTTATATTTATTATATATTTGTATAACATTTTTATAGCTGGTGAGGAGGAAGATATTGTTAGACGAAATTAAAAATAAGATATATTGGCATTTTTTTAATTAACTAACTAAGCTCACAAGGAACCAATCAGCTCTTATTGCATTGGAGGTTTAACCACAGAACTATAAACAATCCTTACAATATTAACCACAAAAGGACATAAAATTATAGTTAACTAATCAAGCAAAAATAATAAAAATATTTAGTTATATATGATTTGAAGAGGAAAGAAGGAGCATGTTCTCAACATAACATAATTCAATTCTTCAAAATTTACAAAGTGAATTAAAACAATCAGTGTCTTTAGAAACTACAAGAATAAGAAGAAAAATTTAAAAATACAACAAAGAGAAGCAAAAGAGAAAATGAACAAACTATTTTTCCTATAAAAAAGATCATGATTTGTAATATCATTAGCAATCCAAACTAATAATATCAAATATACAATTACAATAGAACAAAAGTGATAATAATAATTAGACATGTCAAATTATTTTATCTCACAAAATCAAACTATCCAAAATATCTAACATTTTTCATTATACATCCCTATCCTGCAAAAATCAGATCAAAGAAGACAAAAAATTAACAAATCAAAGAAACAAAAAATGAAGAATAAGAAAAATAAAAATGAAATGACTATCATATATGTCTCAAAGTGGATTTTTATAGGTGTAATATTTAGTAGTTATAATTTTTGTATTAAATAATTTGAAGGTTACGATTGTTGACACCAAATTTCGATCTGATAATTCTAAAATTAATACATTTTGAGTATTTTATTTTAAATAATTCAAATACATGTTTTTGTCATTTTAATGAAATTTGTTGATAATCATCTTTTTTCTCAAAATATTAGGATTTTTATTGATTGTTATGTTTATATTATTTTTTCACTACCAGACGTTTAAATATTTTTTTATTTCTTATATAATCATTATTTCTGTTAAATTGCATTTTTTACATATAATTGATTACATTCATTACATTTTTCATATTCATTTTTTCTCTGTTACATTGTTAATATTCGTTTTGATATTCTGCACAGTCTAAAAGTTCATTCAAATTCGAAATAACTTGAACCCCTTACCTAGAATCAAATTATTTTCGTAGACTCTCTTTCAAGTTGATTAATTAATCGGTTTCCTAGTTTTCCAAAAAAAAAATTAGGTGACGACTTCCTTTCATCCTTTTTAACTCATTTTACACCCTCTTTCCTTTAATCCCTTTTCCCTTTAACTCCCTTTTATCCGTTTTAAAATTCTTTAACTAAATTCATTTTTAATTGAGTCACTGTGGCTTTACTCCTATTCAAAGGATGTCAACAGGATGACGACTCTGCTGGGGACATTAGAGATTCTAACCTTTTTGGGTTCATTTTTTCAAATTGGGGATACTATTCTTTATTGTGTTATTCATTATATCTTGTATATTTTGTTAATTATTTGCATGTCGTACTCATTATTTATCATTATTTATTGTATATTATCATTATATTTCATGACATAATTTCTGCCAAATGGCAAATAGAATGCATTAGGATAAAGGCGGTAACGTGGCTTTCCACGACTGTCCTTCAGAAAAACACTTTCAAAATTCTTTGGAAGTGATAAATAAATAGTTGGCTTGCGGTCATCTAACTTTGTTTATTATATTTTGTCCAATTCGGGTAAATCGATCTCTTTTTAAGCTCACTCTTAGTCAGCTAGTGTAGAGTGAAGCCAAAACATCACATTAGGCATGACACAAAACTCGAGGCACATTTGTATAAGACATGTATTCATTGTTTGTGTTCTGTGATATACTTGCTATACGTGAATATGTTGTATGATAGTCTATTATTTTAAAATTGCTCCTGCTAAAATAGTTTTTATAATATTCGTACTTTAAGTTCAGTTTTTATTTAAGTTATAATTTGTTCAAACTACGTTTGACCTGATTCTTGCTTCAACGGGATACGTAGGCGCCATTAAGGCTCGGTCATCTTCCCGTAAGCTTTCCAAATTTTTAAAACAGAAACTGGGACAAAATTTTGTGAAAGTCTCCAAAAATTTTACAATGGAGATAGTTGTTACAAGATTAAATACCGGAGGTTTGTTGAAGCTGAAACAGGAGCAAATTTTTTAGGAATACCCTCAAAAATTTCACCAAGGCTATACACAGACTCTAGAATTTATGAGGCTTCACTCCGAGCTAGTTTGTATATTTTGCAATAATTTTTGTACATAATGTCACATTCTTTGTATATCTTTGATTTTTATTTATCTTACATTCCACTAAAAATATTATTTTAATTGACATTTTTTTTTAAAATCTAGGTTGTTCACCCTTCAATGTGACTCATTTATTTTATTACTTTTATTATTATTTTTTTAATTAATTTTAAAAAAATTATTTAGTTTGGGTGGTCCGCCATTCAATGTGATTCATTAATTGTTAATTTTATTTTTGTTAGTTTTTTGTTAAATTTGGTAGTCCGCCCTTTGATGTGACTTATTAATTTCTTATTTTATTTTTGTTACTTTTTGTTAAATTTAGGTGGTCTGCCTTTTAATGTGACTCACTGGTTTCTTTATCCATGTAAAATTTTCTTAAAATAGAAAAAAAATTGTTAAATTTGGGTTGCCCGCCTTTCAATGTGGCTCATTGATTTTTCTTCTCATTATTTTCCTTTCAAAAATTCATTTGTTGAATGTATATTTTATGTCATATCTGGAAGAACTACGCAAATTTGATTCTCATCAGTGAGATACGTAGGCAGCCCTTATTGGGTTCGACATTATTTATTCAAACGATTTTTTACTTTTTATTTTAATGTTTATATTTTTTAAATCATTTTTGACTTGGTTGGTGCCAACAAAGTTCAAGTTTGCATGTGAAAAATGATATGTACAATAAATAAGATTGACTCCTTGTTAAATCATAGATTCTTTTGGTACCTCTAATTCATACTTTTGTTACACTTGTAAATACTCTCTTGTATACATTCAAGATTAGAACAAAGCCAGATTCATTGTTTCATGTGCATTGTGTGGTGAGTTTTGAATTAAATTCAATTGTTTTGCATTGGTGATCTAAAACTTGGCCTAAATGTTATTGAGGCAAAATTTTGAGTAACGTTTGATTTGAAAAATGATTGTAGACCTCCTTTGACACGTTTGAGTCTTTCAAAGCCTACCAAATGAGAAATCCTTAGTGTGTCCCACTTTGAGACTTAAGCCTTGTCTTTGGACAACCACGTTTTAGGCTACACCTTTTCTGAGTGCCTATACGCACTAATTCTCTTTTGACCTGACTTTCTTGAGCGCACTAAAGACGTGCAAGTTACAAAGAAAATTTAATGTTCAAAATTTGTCAAAGACAAAAGTTATCAAAGTCCCTGAATATTAAGAAAACAAAATGACTTCAAAAGACAGGAAAAAAAAGTTCAAAATTCCCACAAGTTCAAGCAATCAAAATTTCAACAAAAGAAGAAAAGCAGTCCAAACCAATAGGAGAAAGTTCAAAAGATGATGAAAGGGGAAAAACTCAGACAATCAAAGTTTCAAAGAAGTCAAAAAAATGCAAAGGAAGGGACAACAAAGAGAATCAAACGCTACAAGCGTAACAAATGTTGAATGCACCAATTTAGTGCAATGCTCAAGAAGGGAATAAGTCACTTTTATCCCAAATGACTATCCAACCCGTCCCTAAGCCTACATTACAAGATATAAACAAGCCCTATATGATTTCAATTCAATTGTTCTCACATTATTGGAGATTTACATGAAGGTCAAGCCTATGGTATCACAATTGCATGCGTTGAATATTTTTCTGAGTGTGAGTGTGTTCTTCCAGATGCTCCCAAATCAAAACACTTTAAATGTGTGCAAATTGAAAATTTCTTTCTTGTGAGGTCACTTGAAACATGATGTTAGGTGTAGTTCAAAGACTTTGTCAGAAGCAAGATGGACAAATCTTGTCGTTACTTAAGTACATTTGAGGTACCACTTGAATCCATAGGAATTACCTCGATGTCAATTTCAGTTGCAAGAGAAAAATTGTGAGAAATTTTTGTACAATACTATTATTGGCGCTAACCAAGTTAAAATATGTTGCATTGTTCATAAAATAAAAAATGAGTTGAAATCCACTTTACAATATTTGTCCATACCAACTTTGTGGACCGTTTCAAAGTTTAAATTGCATTTTTGATAGTCATGCCTTTCAAAATGACATCTTTTTATTTTTTGGATGTCATACCTTTCAAAATGACATCTTTTAAATTTGGGTTGTCATACCTTTCAAACTGACATCATTTTAAAGTTATGTCACAGTATTTGTCCATACCAACTTTGTGGACCGTTTCATTGTTGATATTTGTCCAATTAACTTTGTGGACTGTTTCAAAGTTCAAATTGCATTTTTTGTAGTCATACCCTTCAAACTGATATCTTTTTATTTTTCGATAGTCATACCCTTCAAAATGACATCTTTTATTTTTGGGTCGTCATATCCTTCAAAATAACATTTATTTTATTATTTTATTTTTTTGGGTCGTCTAACATTTTTTTATTTGGATCGTCATGCCCTTCAAAATGATATTTTCTTAAATTTGGATAGTCATACCCTTCAAAATGACTTTTTTTTTAATTTTAGGTCATAATACCTTTAAAAATGATATCCTTTAGAAATTAATTTATTATCTTAGATAAATTAATTCTTTTCAAGTTGGTTTGTCATGCCGTTCAATATGACACTTTTTATTGTGTTATTCCATTTTAAGTTGACATTTTATTTAATTACTAATGTTATTATGTAACGACCTGTTTAGTCGTTTTGAGCAGTAGAGTTTATTCTGGTAATAACTGTCTGAGTCGACGGATCCCACGACGGACCGTCATGGGAACGACGGACCGTCGAGGGGGTCTCGTTCCAAAACACTTAGATTCTGAAAATTTGGGTACTGAGATCGACTCTCTGAACTTCACGACGGAATGGCAGGACGGACCGTCGTTGGCACGACGGACCGTCACAAATCTTTCCACATAATTAACTCTCTGAACTTT
>NC_028641.1:64344439-64344741 GCF_001406875.1 Solanum pennellii
GCAATGGAGGCACTATCTATATGGGGTGAAGTGTGAAGTCTATACGGATCATCGTAGTTTACAGCATGTCTTTACTCAGAAAGATTTGAATTTGAATCAGAGGAGATGGATGGAACTACTGAAGGACTACGATATCACTATCCTGTATCATCCGGGAAAAGCTAATGTTGTGGCAGATGCTTTAAGTAGAAAGGCAGGAAGCATGGGAAGTCTAGCTCACTTGCAAGTTTCTAGACGCCCATTGGCTAGAGAGGTTCAGACTCTGGCTAATGACTTTATGAGGTTAGAAGTAAATGAGAAGG